>NC_056745.1:1330827703-1331022703 GCF_019279795.1 Protopterus annectens
TTAAAAAAAAAAATCAATAAAAAATTTACTTTGTTATAAGTGACTTCTGGACACAAGAAAAAGGAAGGGGAAAATATAGCAATGTGGTTTGTATGTACAAAGACAAATCCAGGGACACTGCAAAAGTTTTTTTTGCAAACCAACTAGTGGAGTAAAAACATATGAAGGCAAACACTGCATACCAACACACTTTGCACATGTAAATCTCAATTTTTAACAAGATGGAAGCATGAAGTGATACCTTAACACTTAAATTAATAAAGATCTAAACTGGTTAATAGTATAAATGTTTTATTCTTTAGCTCCTTGGTGCAAGACCTTACTGGATGTGATTGCAGTCAAGTAAGGCCATGGCTATAGTGCAGCAAATAAATGTCCCCTCTAACAAAGGAAATGCTAGAGCAAAGATTAAATTACATCAGTCAAGCACCCTTCTGAGATCTGCCAATCAATGGAATTACCAGGTCAAATTACCCTCAGGACTTTGACAGCTAGGGAAGCCAAGTGTTATGGGGGAGGGGAGAAGTAAATGGACTGGAAGTCATTGTCTCACAAATTAGTGCCATTTAAACTAAATTAGAAAAAAAGGCAACAGTAAACAGCACTTTGAGTGTGTTTTGTGGCATTTGCACTGTTTCTGTTTTAAGTAGTCATCCAGCAGCAGGGAATGTTACTTACACTGTTCTATTTTACTCAGTACTTTGTACGCATGCAACATCTATGAAATGACAGGAACTTTAGGCAAACGGAGGCCTGCATGATGTAACATTTTTGAGCCAAACAATGATTTCTGGGATACTGGATGGCAACCTGATTTACCCAAACCACGTCAATATGCCAGCCTCCAGGTGGTCAGTCTGGAATTACATATAAAAATATTTAAAATCCTGTAAATAATCCCAGAGTGCTGTTAAAGTGTAGGAAACATCATGCCATGATGTTTTAAACATGTTTTTTTGAGTCTGTGGGTGCGGTACACGAGTGCATGGATCGTGCTATCCCAAACAGAACCAAGACGCTATCCTCCAAAAAAAGGAAACCAATCTGGTGGTCCCCTGCCATAAACAAACTCTACAACAGAAGGAAGAAACTGTTGCAAAAGAGAGTAAAATCCCATGAGTGGAGGAGCTCAGTCAGTCTCAGTAAGAAGCTGAGATCCCTTATAAGATCTTCCAAAGCTAGCTATGAAAACAAAATCGCCACTGATTCTAAGGATAACCACAAAGCATTCTATAGCTATGTCAAGAATCTCAATGGCAACACCCAGATCTGCTCTGAGTTACAGCACAATGACATGAAAATTACAGAACCAACTGATATTGCCAACATCCTGGCAGATAGGTTCAGTGCTAACTTTACCCCCCCCCCCCTCACCCCTAAAGGGCCCATATCTATACAGGAAGAATGCAGAATCCCTGTAATCACATCTATGCAGGTAAAAGCTGCACTCTCTAAAACCAAATATACAGCATCCATGGGACCGGACAACATCCCAGCCTGCGTTTTACATGAACTTCAGAATGAACTGGCTCCCCACCTAAGCACCATGTATGTGGCCATTCGTGCGGAGAACACCTTCTTGCCCTCCGCCGATATGGACTCCAGGGGCAACTCAGCGACTTCGTTAACCAGGTCACGCTGCATTTAGATGACATGTGCCATATACTTCAGTGCCATTATGGTAAAGGTTGCTGAAGCATACACCCGCTTCCCCAAACAGTCCACAGTCCTTGACTCCCACTCAGGAGGATGGACCGTAGAGTTCTCCTGTACAAGCTCTTTCTTTGTGGCTGCTAGCACCATCATAGTGTCTACTGGGGATCCCTTACTCCAGCTAGTCCTGTCTGGTAGGGGACTGAGTATTTTATCTGGATGCTTGGGAATAGGCTCCACGGTGTCCAGTTCCTTCCATGCCAGAGATGTTATTAGGTCCACAAGTGGGTCCGCAGGAGGGGACACCCAGGAGGTAGATGGGCCCATGCTGAATTCCTCTAGGAACACAGACTCATCCAGGGTTTATTTTTGTCCGGACCACCCTCCACTTTAGCGAAGTAGTTCCATGATGTCTCCAAAGGAGACATCTTTGGGGGGTGACCTGGGGGAACCTTCTCCTTCCTCCAAGTCGGTGTCATCAGTGAGAGACTCTGGAGAGGAGTCCAGGTGCCTCCTTTTGCATGTCCACTTGCGAGGAGCCTCCTCAGTGGGACTCTCTGTGGGAGACTAGCAAACTTCTTGTTGCTCTTGAATGGGAGTTCCCTGAGGCACAGTGAGGACGGGCTGTCCCTGAGATGACAGGAAGGTCGGGGCCGAACTCAGAGCCAAGGGAGTCAGGGTGGAATCCAAGGACGAGATGGTCAGGCGTCTCGATGCACTCAAGAGAGCCTTTTCCACCACGTCAAATGCCGAGGGGTAGCACACTTCCTGAGAAACAAGCAAAGGAGCCCCCTCCCATCTGATCCAACGGGGGAGTTGGAGCTGAGACTGCAGGAGCAGAGACACCAAGGGGGAGACTGCGCTCCGAAAGGCTCAGAGCTGACACTGCCCCCTCAGATCCGATTCAGTCGGATCCGACACACTCAAGGCAATGGCTGGCGTTGAGGTACAAGGTACCATCAGCACCAACCCCCCGACCCCGAGGGTCTTCGGATCCAAAGACTCGAAAAACGACAGTTGGATCGGAGAAGGAGTTATGGGGGTGAAGAAAGGCTGCAAGCTCCCCGCTCCAGAGGGGGATGGGGCTGGCAAGACTTCCATCTGGATCTGGGTGCGGATGAACTATTGCATCATCCTATCTCTCCCTTGCTAAGACTATGGGTTGACCTTGATGAAGAAGCCACAGACACTGGCCCGGAGTGCTGATGAGGGGAACCTCTAGATAGGGGCCTAGATACCTCCGGCTCTTGAGAGAACCTGGGCAATCGGAGCCAAGGAGTACTGGGCCTAGGAGGGGTCTTAGATTTGGCAGGAGGCCCCGCCAGTGCCTAGTGGTCTGGGGACCACTTCCTAGATTTGTCTTTTTTTTTTTTCCCGCCTTCGCCAGGCCTCATGGCAAGAGTTGGAGTCCCAGAGGCCTGGGAAGGAGAGGAAGCAGAAGCAGCTGAAGTAGAGGCCGCCAACGCCGTGGTTATGGGGAATGCCATCCCCGAAGAAGGGAGCAGGGCTTTCATCACCAGCTTGGCCCTCCTGTCCTTAATGGCCCGCAGGTTAAAACCCGCACAAATAGGACAGGAGGTAAGCAAATGGGCTGCTCCCAAACACACTACGCACAGAGTGTGGCCATCGGCTGGGGAGAGCTTATGGCCAACACTCTGTTGTTGTTACTGTTGTTTGTTTTTCGGCTCTTCCAGTTAGAGGTCGCCACAGTGGAACTACAGTCCGCTAATGATTGGCAGTTGGTTTTTATGGTGTCAAGTTGCCAGCCCGACACCCAGCCTTCAACGTATGTCTTTCAAATGCCCACTCGACCACAGGGAGGACATGCAGACTCCATACAAAAGGCACTCCCAACCCAAGCCGAGAATCGAACGGGAGAACCTCTTGCTGTAAGGCAACAACGCTACTGCTGCACCACTGCGACAGTCCGTCCATTTCCTAAATACTGGCTTGGGGGTCTCAGCCATATTAGGAATAATAATAACCACAACTAGCACCCGCAGATACTCAAACACCCACAAAAAGGAGAGGGGGGCCAAAGGGAGACTATACTAATTACAACAACTTTTTTTTTTTTATATCCGATGGACTAACACGGTATGAGAGATTAAAAGAGGATGGGAAAGAAAATTACCCTAGACTGCCCAAAAAGCAGTCACTTACCCAAAATACAGCCTAGAGTTCTGCCACCACAATGCGTAGCTTTTCAGCTGCAAACGAGATCTGAGGGAAGGAAGGAAACAGGAGAGCATTATGGGTAAGGGGAGGAGCTTGGAGTTCAGATCAGATGCTACTGATGCAGCCGTCTCGGATTCGATTTGGATCAAAATATCCACAGGTTGAAGACCAAATTATGTCAACTACTTCAGATGGAAGGTTGTTAATGAATATGTTGAAAAGGGGGGACCAAGTAGTAAGCCTTGAGGGACTCCAATGGATACAGAAAGACAGATGGATTTACACCGTTACCATTTTACACTCTAGGGTCCTTTAGTGACATGTGTTAAACTATTCTAGAGATGACAGAGAGAGAGAGAGACCACGGGATGTGAGCTGGCGGAGTAGTTTTGAGTGACAGACTAACAAAAGCTTTTGATAAGTCACTGGAGATTAATAACACAAGGTAAGTTTGTTTTTGCATTTTTGAATTGTGTTAAGGAAAAAAGAAAAGAAGTGTCAGTCCTGTGGGATGGGCAAAATCCATGGTGGAATGGGGAGAAAAGATTGTTGTTTATAAGACAGGTTAGTAGTTGAGAGCAAATGCATCTCTCAGGGATTTCAGACAAGTAAAGAGTATGACAATGGATCTAAAGTTGGAGATTAGCAGAGGTGCCACTTTTGCAGAGTGGCAGGATACAGTATTGTTTCCATGAGGTAGGGGAAACAGGGATTCTTGCATAGCTCTGTTTATAATAATAGAGACATGGTAGGTAATAGTGTCAGCAGCTAGTTTGAGGTATTCTGCAGGGAAATTGTCTGAGGCTAGGATGGCTGATTTTGCTTTAGTGAGATATTGCTTCCTTGAGGAACAGGCTGGATAACAGAGTTGCTGGTAGATGAAGATTTGGCTGGTGGGACTCATTTAGGGCTGTGTTAAGTTAATGTTGTAGCTGTATTGATGAAATGGGTAGTAAAGATGCAGGCTATGATGAAGTTGGTTTCAATTAGTAGGGGGATGGACATATAGTCAGAGATTACTTTAGCTTTTTTTATATTCTGCAAGTTTTAACACGACTGGTAATATGCAAGAGTTCTGTTGGCTTGCCAGGTACTCCATTCTTTATCTCTGCACCTCATTAATTCTTTGGTTATATGTGTTAGCCAAGGAGTAGGATTAGATTTAACTATTTTCTTACTGAGTGGGGCTTGTTGATTTGGGATGTTTAGAAAGATGTAATAGAAACGATGTATGGCATTGTCTAAGGTGGATGTTTTAATATGCTCCAGTTATAGTGTTTATGGTTATTAATATCTTTACTAAATTTAAATAGATTCCTAATGAAGTTGAATAAACTGGGTTTGGAATATTTTGGGGTGTGTGGATGGCATATATGAAATGGTAGTCACTAAGAAAGGCAGAATTCCAGATTTGGTTAGTTTGTCTTGGTTAGTGGTTAAGATCCAGTCTAGAATCGTTTCTTTACCTGTGGTTTTGCTGAACTTAGCAGGTGCATTGACTAGTTTGAAACTGTAAGGGTGACAGCAAGAGAAGAAGGAAGTGTTCTGCCTGGATGTGTAAGACAAATGGCCCCATGTCACCGAGAATGATGGTTTCACAGGGAAATAGTCTTCATCCTGGCTACCCTGGCAGTTTACACATACTTTATATAAACCTGGCTATGGAGAAGGTTTATACACACTTTGTTTAGTTACAAGGAAGACATAGTACATACAGTAATAGGTTTACTATCAAAAGGCCGATCAGACTTTGTTCGATTCACGTTTGTCTGAATGCCCAATTTGACAGTATGAAAAGAACGAAAAAAAAATGTTGAATGCACAACAGCGAATGCACTACAGCATTCGCTGTTGTGAATTTCATTTTAATGCAGATTGCACTACAGTGGGGCTCAAGAAATGTATCCTTTCCCTCACTGTAGTGCAAGCTCGGAGTGTGTATATAAGCAGCAGGGGGTGTGGGGGGTGCAGGGGGGCTTGCCCCCCATGGAAAAATGTTTTTTGCTGTGTTTTGCAGGACACTACACCTTGTGGAAGTGTGGCAAATGTTCGAAACATGTCAAATTCAACATTCTCCCCTTCCACGTTCGATATATTTTGGAGTCGTTCTTTTTTTTTTTTCACTTCTTTGGTTCAGGAATGCAATAACTTGCACAAGGTGCAATCGCACAAATGATAGTAAACCCAGTAATATACCACTTTTAATGCCTGTAAGCAATAATTGCTGTCTTTATCCTATTTACTTTTGGCTTAATGGGTACAGTTTATCATTAGATAGTAACATTTAGGAACATTGCAATATGTATAAATGAATAGTAACTGCACTTCAGCTAACATGCACAACATTCAGCAAACAATTACTAATTATGCCTCGGTTAACTATTCAAAGTTTCAATGTACAACATACTTTAAACAGAATCATATCTGGTGAAAATATATGAAAGGGCACATGATGTTTTTGTACTTTGTATATAGAATCTCAATTTATTGTTGACAACAGCATGCTTTTATTTTATTCACTTACTTTATTGTACTTCTACAGTCTCATCAATAAAACTGTATATATTTACATATTTTAGTGTACTTTTATATGTCTGTGTATATCAATTATTTGTTGCACCTGGCTTTCTGGCTTGCATCATTGCTAAAAAGGGTCACTGGACTAGTTCACTTGCCCGGTTAACAAATGAAAAATAAATAAATTTAAAATAAAAAAATGAATAGTAACATAATGTACAGCTGTGTAAAATATGAAAAAGGAGAGTCAGTATCTAACATAATAAAAACTAAAGCACAAAAAAGGAAGATGGAGGCTTCCACTGACATGACCTACTCTGAAAGTCCTCCATGTTAGCTCATTCTGTCTGAGCATTCTGACAGGAATATGTACAAACTACAATAACCCACATGGGGAACTAGTGCAATTCCATACTGAAAAGAAACTCAGCCAATTGAGTTGAGTGAATGGGTACAAAACTACTGTTAAACAGCACTTGCAGCACTCACAGATGTCCAATGGATCACTGAAAGCTGTGCACCTTGAAACCAGTAGTGTGAATGGCGGATACAACACCAGCCAAAAACCTAGGTGCTTAAGTTAGGGAAGGAATGCAATTATAACCTGAAAATACAGCAATATTTGTTTCTTTACCCATGGCATGTCCTGTCATACTGTTTCTTGTTGAGCTCCCATTGTTTACCTCAGCGAGTATTAATGCTCATTTCCAGCTGTCCATAACCCCTTCTAATCTTGTCTTCTTACCCCAAAGTTGTTGCATATAAAAATATACCCATGTAAGCTGCTTTTATTAAATCAGAGCAAATGTCTTGAGCAAACAAGAGGTTCATCAAACCAACACAGGTCCTAAACACAAATAATTCTGCAGGAAGAGTCATATATACTAACACAAAATGCCCTAGTCTACCAGTACCTTGGTGTGTAATCAGTTTTCCGTCCTACAGACTCCATAACCACAAGCAGTACTCAATTAGTGTACTGAAAGAGGATGTAACATTTCTTCAAGAGTAAGAAACTTCTTCCATAATACTTATTCCCTGTTCTCCTCTAAGGACAGCTGCCAACAGTCAACATTCCCTGCAAATCCATCATACTACAAAAGTACTGGTCTGTATTACCATGCCAACAAAAGAGTTTTAATTTTATTTATTAATTTATTTATATGTATTATAGCTACTAAGGACATTCTAAATAAAAACATTCAAATAAAATGCACTTACACTGTTTTGTACATCTGGATCAGCACCCTTTTCAAGTAGATACCTCACAGCTTCAATGTTTCCACCTGGAACAGCTTCATGCAGAAGTGAGGGGCCATTCTGTGGAAAGAAAAGAGTTACAGTCCATCTTTTAAGCATTGTTTCTGAAGAGCATAAATACTATTAATCTCTTAAACCAATCATTTGGTAAGAAAAAAAAAGAAAGTCCCCCAAGCTTTGTTATGTTCTCTTCATCAATTTATTCCAATAACAAGTAAAAACATACCATAAAACAAGGCTCCGTTTATCAGTGATGTTGCTTTTAAGTCCAAGAAAGTTATTGTAAACACAAAACCACCAAAGATCTTTGAAAAGGTCTCTGAAGCAGAGAAACGAAAGCACTAGGATTTAAACTTTTTTTGGTTACTGACGCTTTGCTTTTACAAGAATTGCTTTATACTTTGGATAAACTGCACTACAGGTATTTTTCACCTGCTTTTAAAAGAACTGCTCTGGTGTTTTTAAGAAACAGTAACACTGGCTACTTTGGATTACTGGTGGTTTTGTGTTTACAAGAACCTTCTTGGACTTAAAAGCAACATCACTGATCAACGGAACCTTGTTTTATGATCAACGGAGCCCTGGGATGAAAAGAAACAAAAAGCTTATCAGATTTCCTGATAGCCTTAGTTTTAGCCAAATAAAATCTGAGTTGTCTATGAACATAGAAGCAAAAAAACAGGAAAAAATATTCAGCAAGAAAACGACCACTTCCAAATGAACCACCACACTTTATTCACATTAAGCGCTTTCCCCTCCAGTACAGAGGCTTCATCAGAACAATTTACTACACACACCCAGCCATTTAAATACCCACCCCCAATTAACCAGAGATAAATCCATAAAAAACATTTTGGAAGGTATAAAACATGAAGTAACAACTAATAGAAGGACTGGTAATTACAAATGTAATACTTGTACGTTTTGTCCATACATACTGGAAACTAAGGGCAAATGCAGGCTGAATGGTAAAGCCAGCAACATCAAAGGGCATTACAATTGTAACAGTAATAATGTGATTTACATGGCCAAGTGTGAGAATTGCCCCATATTTCATAGAGGCAAAACAAGTAGAAAATTTAAACTTGGGATTGGTAAACACTTAAGACACTGTAGAATTACAAGTGCTCTTTATAGTCATATAAAAGATAACCCAGGTCATGGGTTTAAATTTCTAGTTGTACAACAGTTGGTTAAGGATGAGCAGGGAAGTATCCTAGACGTCCATTTGGATGTGCTGGAACTGAAGTGACAATTGTTATTCAATGCCACTCAGTATCCAGGCATCAATGAGACGATTAGTATTGCTAGTATTCTTAAACTTGGCTACTTTTCGGGTTGACATTTTTTATTAACATGTGCAACACTATTTTAGAATTGTTTGTTTTTATTTTTAAAAAGTTGTCACAATTTGTACCAATGTATATAAATATTTTACATTTTAGGTAATTATTTAAATTATTTAAGGTGAATTTATATATATATTTTTATGCTTTTTTTGTGACAATGTGGATGATTTTATTGGTACATATATTTTTAAATGTGAATTAAAAGTGAATTGGTTAATTGGGGGTGGGTATTTAAATGGCTGGGTGTGTGTAGTAAATTGTTCTGATGAAGCCTCTGTACTGGAGGGGAAAGCGCTTAATGTGAATAAAGTGTGGTGGTTCATTTGGAAGTGGTCGTCTTCTTGCTGGATATTTTTTCCTTGTGGAGAAGGACAAAAAGGTGGGCAAATGAATAGATTGTTAACAAACAACTCATTCACAACCTTGGGAGTAAAGGAAGGATTAGTATGCAAAGCAACCCTGTTCTTATGTAAAATCAGAAGAGGTGGGGAAGCCATTAAGGCTTGAAGCTCAGATACCCTTCTGGCAGAAGTCAAAGTTACTAACAGAACAGTTTTCAAAGTACAGTGTTGCAAGGAAGATGTAGCTGCAGGCTCAAACAGAGCCACAGTCAGCTTCTCTAAAGCAAAGTTCAAATCTCAAGGAGGAGGAACAGGTTTCCTGGGAGGTCTAATGTGAAGGATGCCTTTAAGAAAGAGTTTAACCTCTAATCTAGAAGCCAAAGGGGGAGAAAAAGGCAGACAAACTTTCACAGAGGAGTAAGCCAAACCATCACTGAGCAACAAACTCATCCAAGTATGAAAGAACCAATGGAACATTCAAAGACAGTGGATCCAGATTGTGTGAATGACACCAAATTAGATAAGCTAAGCCATCACTGAGCAGCGAGCTCGCCAAAGTATGAAAGAACCAATGGAACATTCACAGACAGTGGATCCAGGTTTTGCGAATGACACCAAATTAGATAAGCATGAGTTCTTAGTACTGGGTTTTCTGGCCTCCTGTAGTACCCTAAGCACATCCTCAGGAAAAAGGTGTCTGAAAGGAATCAGAAGCCTATCACCAACAGAGTCACATGCAGAATTGACAGATGTGAATGGATAAGAGATCCTTTGTCCTGTGTGAGAAGGTCTACCCTGTGAGGTAACTTGTGATGATTGCCCTTGGCTAAATGCAGAAGACTGAGGAAAGTACAGTTGTGTACACTTACCATAAATGTAGATGTTTGAGTGTATTCACTGTTGCAGTCATCACATTTGAGTTATCCCTGCCAGGGTAGCCCTTGGCCGCCCCGAATACCAGAGGCTTAGTATTTCTGCATCCGTTGCTGTTGCTTGAGGACTGATGTCAGGTCGTCAGTAGTATAATGTGAGGCAGCCAACACTGTTACATCAGTTTTTCTTGCCCTAACCTGTCAGGAGCCCTCAAAGTAGGAGGCCAGGTTCTGGTGGAAAAACCCCACCAGTGGAAAATAAATACCAATATGTCCCTTGTAAGGAAAGAAAGAGAATAAAGGAGGATGGAGGGAGGGAAACCAGGACTGCAACAGTGAATACACTCGAACATCTACATTTATGGAAAGTGTACACAACTGTACTATGTTCTTCATGTTTCACTGTTGCAGTCATCACATTTGGGTACATTCCCAAAGCTGAGGAAATGGGTGGAGGCAGTCAAGGAAACTAGGGACTTGGCTAGGATGCCCTGCAAGACTGCAGAGGCAAACCCTGCCCTGGATTTGGAGAAGACAGGCAGGTGGTAATGCTTGGTAAAAGTCTGAACAGATGTCCAGGTGGCAGCCTCAAGATATCCCTGGTGGGGACTCCTCTTAGGAAAGCTGCAGAGGTGAAGGCTACTCTAGTGGAGTGTGTGGGGAGGCTTTCCATGCTGTTTGTAGCAGAAATGGATGCAGTGTGCCATCACTTGGAAATGGGTTGCTTGGAGATGGCTTTGCCTTCTGCCCCTGTAGCAAAGTTAACCAGCAATTTATCACACTTTCTGAAGAATTTAGTCCTGTCCAGATAGAATCTGAGCTGTCTGTGCACATCTAGAGAGTGAAGAATCCTTTCCCCTTGTTCTGGGGATTAGTAAAGAAGGTGGGCAAATGAATGGATTGGTTGAGAGCCACACTGGACACCACCGTGGGCATGAAGGATGGATTAGTTCTGAGGGATACCCTGTCTGCATGGAAAATGATGAAGGGTTCCACAGCCATGAGTGCTTGCAGCTCAATGAGTGCTTGCAGCTCAGAGACTCTTCTGGCTGAAGTGATGGCCAGAAGGAAAGCTGTCTTCCAGGAGAGAAATTTTAGCTCTGCAGAAGAAGCTGGTTCGAAAGGGGGCAGGGTAAGTTTTTCCAAGATGAAGTTAAGGTCCTAAGCTGGCATTGTTGCCCTTCTGGGGGGCCTCAAGTTGCTAGCCCCTCTGAGGAACTGTTTGATCAAAGGGTGTGAGAAAAGGGGCTGCTCAGTGGGAAAATGAGCAGAAAATAGCAGAGGCATGAATTTTTATAGAGGAGAAAGAGACCACTGTGTAGTAGGTCAGCTAAGTAATCCAGGATGGAGAGTTGTGCCGTACTGGCTCCCTTAGCCTGGATCCAGGTGCAGAACCTTTTCCATTTATCTGCATAAGATTTTCTGGTGCTAGGACGTCTGGCCTCATGGACAACATCCATAACCTGTTTACTTAGAATGGCAGATTGGTTCGGGGTTAGGGAATAAGCCAAGCTGCCAAACTGAGTGTCTGCAATTTGGGATGCATGAATTCCCCTTCCCTCTGGGTCAGGAAGTATGGAATCTGAGGAAGATGCCATGGAGGCATTGGGGACAGGCTGCGCAGCAAGGGGTACCAGGGTTGTCGGGGCCAGTCTGGAGCTATAAGAATGGTCCTTGGTTTTTCCTCCCTTATTTTGAGCAGTACCCTTGGGATGAGAGGTAGGGGAGGAAAGGCACAGACCAATAGATTGACCCAGGGGAAGGACAGGGCATCTACTTTCCAAGACATGCAGTGATGCTCCCTGGTGCAGAATTTTCTGAGCTGATGGCTGGTGTGGGAGGCAAACAGGTCGACCTTCGAAGTTCCCCATTTCTGAGTTATTAGGGTGAAGGTACTACTGTTGAGTTGCCACTCGTGTGGGTCCAGAAGGTTTCTGCTTCATTGGTCTGTCAGAGAGTTGAGAAAGCCTGGTAGGAATTGTGTTAACAGGTGTAGTTGCATGGAAGAGCCTGTGAGCCAAAGGGTCACGGCCAACCTGCATAGAGGGTAGGAGTGAGTCCCTCCCTGCTTGTTGATGTACCACATTACAGTGGTGTTTGTCTGTTTTGATCAGGAGAACCCCTGGAGAGAGAAGGGGTTTGAAAGCTATCAAGGTGCGCTGCACAGCCATCATCTCTTTTTGACTGATGTGCAGAGGGATTTCCTGAGGGCTCCATTGGCCCTGTATGCACCTGCCATTCAGGTGTGCACCCCAAGAGTAGTCTGATGAGTCTGTGGTGAGGGTCTGGGCGATGTGAGGTGGGGAGAAGGGCAGTCCTTTGTTGTGGGAGCATGCTGTCGCCAACCAAAGAAATTCCTTTCTGAGGCAAGGAATTATAGGGAGAAGAGTTTCCAGGTCTTGATAGTGTTGACACCAAAGGCTCTTTAGGTACCACTGAAGTTTCCTCATGTGCAGTCTGGCACATGGAATGAGTATATATATATATGTATCCTCGCTTACCCCAGCATCCTCATCGGTATGGATGAACACCTTATTGAACATGCATAAATCACAGTTTTTGTGCGATGAAAAAAGATTTCCTCCTCAGTGGATGATCTTCAGAGTCAAATGGATCTCCTAAAGAAGATTTTTTCCAGTCAGAGGTTATTCCACCTATTGAGTCAACAGTCAAGTATTAAGTAATGCTAAATCCATCTCTCTTCCAATACAATATACTAATACTCATAACTCATAATGAGGTAATCAGATTATGTAGATTTGTCACCACTTATGGCAGGAATAGTGCCATTATTTAAATAAATATTATATATTTTAAATTCTTGAATTGTGATTATCCATTGGAGATCTATCTCGAACGATGTTATTTTTCCTAGCAAAACTTTAGGATTAGGGAATTTATTTTCACACTATAAAAACATAAAAAAACCAGGGTCATCAACTCAAAGAACACTACTGGAACTCAACATTCCATTATTTTATTGCATGATTCATTGCAGATTTTTAATTTTATAATTTTCATCTCTCTTCTTCTTTCTAGTACTACAAACATACAGTTTTTTTTTACAAGTTTACAGCAGACAGGATTTTATAGATCAGACTGGATTATTTATCTTTTTTTATTTGATATCATGTTTATTGTACAGTTTCCTAGTCAGGATCTCTGACCAGGATCTCTGACATTACAAACAGAATTAGAAACAGAAGATACACTAGACACACTAATAATCATTATCAACAATTCATACCAATACCATTCACAAATCCATATCATCATCATGATATCACAGTTAAAACAAAACAGGCAAAAATCATGATATCCCAAGAAAAAAAAAAAAAAGGTGGATCACTCATTACGTATATGTACTATTTTTTTATCAGGTTGCATTGCTTTTTTTTTTTTTTCAAGCTCAATTTAGGATACTGTGGCTGGTTTCAACACCAGAATCTTCTTATAACCTTTTTGTTTTTTTTTTATTTATTTTGGGCATTTACCCTTTATTGTATGTTTTTTTTATTATTTGTTTATTATCATTGATATACTGTGTCTCTTTGTCTCTTTTTATTTTTCAGATATGCATGCAGATCAGGCAAACTTTTTTTTTTTTTGTTTTTTGACTTCTGTATTTTTTTTTTTTTTTGCCTTTTTTGTATTTTGTTTTTTTTTTGTTTTTGTTGCATTTTTGATTTGACTTATCATGAAGTGATGTCATTTATAAGAACATTATATAGATAACTATAAGATGATGACTAAGTGCTTTACTGATGACATGCAAGATGAAAGCTGCGCTGCTGTTTCAGTGCTTAGTTTTATTTTTATTAAACTTTTTTTCCTTGGTGCTTTGGTTTTTTTTTTTTAACATGGAATGAGTAGTAAGCAAGATGCCATGAACCCCAGAGCTTGCAGGATCTTCCTTGTAGATAGCTGGGGCCTGGTGGCTAGTTGAGAGAAAGAGGTTGTCAGGAAAATTAGTTTCTCTGGTGTAAGGAATGCCATCTGGGATGTTGTGTCCAGGCTTGCTCTCCGGAAGATTATCCTTTGGGTGGGCACCTGTTTAGATTTCTTTTCACTGACTGTGTATCCTAGGGAGATTAGTAGTGTCTTTACAAAGGTCAGGTGCTTGAGCTGCTTTTCCTGGCTGTCTGCCTGAATAAGGCAGTCTAAGTATGGGTAAATTTGAATATTATTTTTTTCTGCAAAATGCAATGGCCGGAGCCAGACATTTTGTAAAAATTCTGGGAGCAGTAGATAAGCCAAAGGAAGTGCAGAGAACTGAAAGTGATGAGATCTTGCCCTGAAGTGGAGATATTTCCTGTATGATTCATTGATAGGAATGTGGAGGTAGGCCTCTTTTAGATCTAGGGTGGCTAGCCAAGTGTCCTTGGAGAGCATCGGTAGCAGCTGCTGGAGGGTGAGCATTTTGAATTTTGGGATCACCAGGAAGGTGTTTAAAATGGACAGATCAAGGATGGGGCACCAGATGCCCTCTTTTCTGGGCACCAGAAAAAGTCTGGAGTAGAAGCCTTGGCCTATCTGTTCTGCAGGAACGTGCTCTACTGCTCTCATAAAGAGAAGGGAAAGGATTTGATTTTGTGCCTCTGCCCACTGATTTGGTGGTAGATCTGGGAACCCTTTTGGGGTTGGAAGAGTACGGAAGAAGAATTTGTATCCCTGAAACACAATATTCAGAACCCATTGGTCCTTGGTTATGGTGGCCCAGGTGCTTGAGTAAAATTAGAGTTTTCCTCCTAAGGGTAAGTGAAGGTGGGCAGAGGGGGGAGGAGGTGAGTCATTGTGTGTTCTTACCATAAGGGGGTGGATTAGAACTCCCTGGTTTTGAAGTAGAGGTTGTCCACTGCTTAGATCTCTGCATTCCCTGGGGCTGCTGTCTGGGTGGTCTGTTTCCACTGGGCCTAGGCTGCCTGGGTTACTCGGAGCAGGAAAGGACCAGTGCTTGGAGGGACAATGCCTGCTGAAGCTAGGGGGCTAGACTTGTAAGAAATCCTTAACTGCTTGCATAGATTTTGCATTTTCTTCCATCTTTGTTAAGACCTCTTCTGCCTTTTTACCAAATAAGTTATCTTTTTGCAAGGGGGCATCCAACAATTTAGATTTAACATGGTGTGGCAGGGGTTGTTCCTTAAGTCATGTATGTCTTCTAATGACAGATACCGTGATTGCTGCCCTGCAAGAAGCTTCTAGGGCGTCAAAACCGCAGCGCACAGTGTGTTTAGCTACTTGGCTTGCAGAATGCATTAAGTCTTGCAAATCTTTAGACTCTGCCCAAGCAGGAAGGGAAGACATTTTTTGTTTAAGGAGTTCCAGGGTATGTTGCTGAAATGTCAGCATATGGAACTGACAATTTAGTGCCCTGATAGCCAGAGTAGCTGAAGTGTATACTTTTTTACCCCATCTGTCTAATGCTCGGGCATCCTTGTCTGAGGGTGTGGGATTCTTAGCAGAGGTTGCTTTTATCCCTTTTGGCCCTTGAGAAATGAACTCAGGGTCAGCTGTTGGATTTTTAAAAAGATATTTGTGTGAGTCAAGGACTATATAGTACCTGTCAAGTTTTCTGGGAGCAGGAGGTAGGGTGTCAGGAGTCAAGCTGGATTCAAGGAAAACATCATCCACAACATCCAGGACTGGGGGGATGGTCAAGGGTATATGTTGCAGAAGATCTAAGAACTCCCTGATTCTCTTTTTAGACTGAGGGTAGCCCTGACTCACCCACTGGAAATGCTCCCTTAAAGTATGCAGGGTTTCTCCAAAGGAAAAATCCTCTGGGGGAGAGGCTGAAGGAATGGAGTCCTCTGCATCAGAAACCTCATAAGTGGAGAGGGGTTGCATATCTTCATAGTCAGATGCATCAGATTAATCTGACTCTTGTTCAGACAAAACTACAGGGGACAGATCTCTCTTCCGTTTTGAGGGGGTAGCCTGGCTTCTCCTGATCAGCATGATAAGGTCTTCCGCCATTTTAAGCATTTCAGACTGAGGCAAGGTAGCAGGCACCTGGGTTTCTTGGGTGTGGTTCGAACCCTGGGCCTAAGAAACTCTATCGTTTTAGAAAGAACGGTAGTCGCGAAAGAAGACGTCAGTTTGCACTGAGATTCGGTAATGTGAAGGACTTCCTCGGAAGCTGGTGCCTGCTCAGCGGCTCCGGACCCATCCAAGGTAGACACAACCAGAGGATCCTTAGTCGAAGAAGAGTTTTGCAGCATACCAGATTCCGACAGGGTCTCGGTAGCGGCTTGCGAATCAACAGAAGTGGGCATCAGGGGCTGCAAAAGTGCCATGAGTACAGGAGGACTGATGACTAGCTTAATGAAAATGTCGTTGGTAGGTTTGGACCTGTCCGGTCTGTCTCTGTCTTTATCTTTACGTTTTTTCGGAAGATCTGCTGTCGGATGGCTTACCAAAGCCATATCGAAATTCAAAGACTGTAAACGAAAATATCTGGCTACAATAAGGGCTCAACGATGGATAGTTCTGGCATTGAACAAAGCACAGAAGCAACAACGGGGGATGTCGTGGTCTGGGCCTAAACAAGTGACACAGTAAAAGTATAAGTCACGGTGTGGTATTTGCTTTCCAGAGGCGAGACAATTGTTAACCTTTTCTGACATTGGTTAGTGCAAAAAAAAAAAAGGATCCCCAACAGGGTACTTAGCTTTAGAAGACTTAAATCTGGAGATGAAAACTCAGGTAGTGGCCGACCGGCACTCGTGCGAACTGCTTCTGCTTCGGGCTCCACGGCAAGAAAGACTGATGTAATGGTGTTGGCTGCCTTACTTTATACTACTGATGACCTAACGTCAGTCCTCAAGCGACAGCAACCGACGGAGAAATACTAAGCCTCTGGTATTCAGGCCAGCCGAGGGTTACCCTGGCAGGGATAACCCAAATGTGATGACTGCAACAGTGAAACACGAAGAACATCCAATGCTGTCTTGGCCAAAAGGGAGTCACCAGCAAGATGTTTGGTTTGTCCTGCTGAATCTTGAACAGGACTTTCTGAATGAGAGGAAAGGGGGGAAATACATAAAGAAACATCCCCCTCCAAGAAATGTATAGGTCATCCACCTTCCAAACAAGAGGCCCTGGGATACTGGCGCAAAAAAAGAGAAAGCGGTCTGTTCAGAGGGGAGGCAAATAGATCTACTTGAGGAGTACCCCACAGTGGACAATATCCAGAAACACATCCCTGTGAATCATCCATTCGTGGGATTGAGTTATGGACCTGCTCAGACTGTCTGCCACAGAATTCTGACTGGAGGAGATATAAACTGCCTGAAGAATCACCTTGTACTGAACTGCCAGTTCCCAAGCCATGAGAGTTAAAATGCACAGCAGGTACGGCTTTGTCCACCCCTGCCTGTTTACATACCTGAGAACTGTGGTATTGTCTGTAAACAGTCTTAGAGGTCCTGGATGAAAAACAGGATGGAAAGCTTGAAGAGCTAATATGACAGCTCTCATCTCTTTACCCTGTACCTTCATGGAAGCAAAGATTGCTTTCCATCCCAGGTTGGAGACATATGTAAAACAACTTGAGTCAGAAAAGGAGGATGCAACAGAACACCTAGGTTCAGGGAAATCTGCTGAATCCACCAAAGGAGTTCTTTTCTAAGACAATGGAGAAAAGGAACTACAAAGTCTAGTGGATGTGCATGCTGCAGCCAGCCTGACTTCCGGTACAACTGAAACCTCCTCATGTGAAGTTTGGCCAGAGGCAGCATGGGAATGGTGGATGCCATGAAACCCAGGAGCCTGAGAAACTCCCTGGCTGTAAGAGAATGAAGAGCGAGAAGACTTTGAAAGTAGGGAATGAGATGCTGAACTTTTGGAGTAGGCAGAGATGCCAGCATGATATCTGTCTGCAACCTGCTCCCCAGGAAAATGTGGTCCGCTGAGGGGGGAAGAAAGGACTTTTTGAAATTTATTGTGAAACCAGCCTTTGCAGAAGAGAAATTGTGAACTGTAGAATTTGTTCCAGGGTCTCTGGACAAGGAGCTAGAAAAAAGAAGATCATCCAGGTAAGGGTAAATCTGGATGCCCTGAAGTCTGCAGTAAGCAATGACAGGATTGAGGTACTTTGTGAAAACTCTTGGGGCAGTGGAAGTACCAAATGGCAAAGCTGAGAACTGAAAGTGCAAGGAAGCAATAAAGAAATGCAAAAATTTCC
Organism: Protopterus annectens; assembly: GCF_019279795.1. Classification (NCBI taxonomy): domain Eukaryota; kingdom Metazoa; phylum Chordata; order Ceratodontiformes; family Protopteridae; genus Protopterus; species Protopterus annectens. The sequence continues at coordinate 1,330,846,059 of NC_056745.1, forward strand.
TGTAAAGGGGATGAATGGGAATGTGACGATATGCATCCTAGATGTCCAGAGAGGCCACGTAAGCCTGAGGAAGAACAAGAGGAAGCAAGGTTTGCAACACACAACATGTTGAAGGTAGGAACTTTCAGAAAAGTACTGAGGTGAGAAAGATCCACAATGGGTCTCCATAGGCTGTCTTTTCTGGGTAAGAGAAGCAGCCTCGAGTAAAACCCTCTTACCCTGAGGGACGCAGGAACTTCTTGAATTGTTCCTTGATGTAGCAACTCCTGAAGCACCTGTGGAAATAGATGCAGTTGATCTTGAGGTGGTTGTGGAATGCCAACGAATGAAGGAAGAGTTTTCCAGACCATGAAGTACCCTTGTTTGATAATGGAAAGAACCCATGAGTCTTCAGTAATAGTTTCCCAAACTGGAAGAGACAGGGAAAGATGCATAGAAAGAGGAACTAGACTGAGATGAGTGTGACAGTCACAGACTAACTGGCTTGTCTGGAAAAGGCTGCATCTGGACAGGAACTGGCTGAGAGGGCTCAGACTGAGGAGCTCTCTTACCTCCCTTTTTGCTTTTATAAGTGGGCAGGTGAGTTTGTTTTCTAACAAAGGAAGTCTTTGAGGGATAATTCCTCTGAAATTTGGGAACAGGTGAAACAAAGATATGTTTTAAGTCCCGTAGTTCCTTGCCTTTCTCCTGCAAAGATTCAAATAAATCTGTAGCTGCAGCCCCAAACAAAGCACTGTTGTCTAAAGGAGCATGCTTTGATATCATCTGAAAGGGACTGAAGCCTCAACCAAGAATACCTCCTAAGAACAGACAAAGATGCAGCTGCCCTAGAAGATGCTTCTGCTACACCCTAGCTGCATTTAATGGAGTGGTAGGTTACCTGAGAAGAAGATCCTGAAAGAGACATCAGCTGAGTTTCAACATCAGAGTTTGGGAGGTGAGAAACTGCTTGAGAGGCTTGAAAAAGAAGAGCCAAAGCATATATGGTCATATGGGTTTGGTAATTTACAGCACGGAAAGCTAAGGTGGCAGGAGTATAAACCTTTTTAGGATTACAGGATCACAGGAGATTAGCAGGCTATTGACCCAAAAGTCATTTCAAGCCTAGCCATTTTATTCCAATGTAATGCCATAGAAATGTTAGTTAATACCAAAGATTGCATTTAGTAATGACTGCCCATGTCCAGGTGGATTGTGGGAACTATTCCCAGTAAGAATTTACAGTGCCCCAGTCACTCAACCAGGTTTCTTTTAACAGTGTCATAGAGGTGCTCTGTTTCACATGGACAGGTAGCCTATTCCAAAGACGTGTCAGTAAACTGGGAGATAAATCTGTCTCTCCAGCATGCAAACTGCAGGCCATTTTCAGATCGCTGGAATGGGTGGCCCTAGTCCTGTTTGATGTACTGATACGCAGCAAGTTCATTAGGTTTGTGTCTGAGAATTGCTCTGTAAGCTAGGCATAAAATCTCCCCTAATAAGTTTATATGATATAGAGTAAACTGACAGGGATTTTGGTTGGTCTGTGTACTGTACATGCTGGAGTCCCTTGATCTTCTTTGTTAGAAACCTCTAAGGTCTCCCCAATTGCTGCAGCTGCTTTGTACAGTACATGCTCAATGGGTGTTATACTCAATTATGGGCCAGATTAGTGCCGAGTATAGAGGAGTTACAACATCTCAAGGCGTTGCCTTTACTAATCGAGTCTACTATGCAGAAAGACTTCCTTACTACAGTAGACACACGGTGGTATGGTGGTTGAAGTTAAGGTCGTGGTTAACTTGCGAACCAAAGTCCCTTACCACTTTGTGGGTACTTAGGGTACTGTTGTTGATTTGATAAGTGTGACGGGATATTGTTTATGCCGAAGGGAGTGATGATGCATTTCTCTGCATTCAGTTGGAGACCGTGGCTAGGACACCAGTTGTTTCTCTGCGTAAGACCCTCCTGGAGTATATTAACATCATATGGGTATTCAATAATTCACTCAGTTTGCAGCTGACTGCAGACTTGATCAGTAAGGGGTCTAGATTAGAAGACCAAAAGTTTAAAACCTTGAACGCTCTAAAGAGAGAGAATGCCAGACCTCTAAATGATTATTGTGGGGGGCTGCGCCCCACTCTCTGCTAAATATATATTCCAACTCCGAGATCACACTACAGTGAGGAAAAGGCAAATATTTTGATCTTCACTGTACTGCGATCTCAAAAAAAGCACTTCGTGGTCCGGCATTTTCGCTTTTTAGAGTGTTCGTGATTTTAAACGTTCGGTCTTCTAATATAGACCCATCAGTTAGCATAAGCTGTTCTCATCTGGCATTCATGCAAAATTTGTCCTTCATTTATCTGAGATCCTAGTCAACAGCCAACAATACATAAATGAATTAAATCCTCCCAGCAAAACAGGACAAAACAATGAATTCCTGCCTGCTTTTAGTGAGGTGACCGTTGATTATACAACATGCCGAATGGTAGGGTGCAGTGTATTTATGATATCATAGTAGCAGTAAAGTATGTGATTATCCATGTTCAGTACTCAAAAGTCATGAAATTAAAAACAGCAAAAGTGAAAACCTAAATACATTTGCATTGTATTATCATCTATCAGAGTTGAGAGTTAAACAGGATTTACTCCTTGCTAACCCATGCATCTGATCTCTCCAGCTTCACCTCAGGGTCAAACCTGACCAACTGGGATTGAATCTCTGCAAATCCCACCTATAACAGGTATGACAGCTATATTATCCTTGGCTACATGGCATTATTAAAGCCTCACACTTCCCAGTTTAACAAGCAATTAATTAAAATAGTGAAACTAAAAAATTAATAAAAACGAGAGAAAGATCCTCTACTTTTACCAATTAAATGGATACTGCAAACACATACAATACTCATTTCAGTGGCTTTTACTCTCAGCGTGGGTAAGAAAGCTGTATGTTGATTAGTTATAAGGCATTCTAAAAGGAATTACTAAATGGTCTTGCATCCAGAATGCTCCACATACAGACAATGCATCCACCACCTGTGAGATGCAGGGACCCCACATTTAGATTTAGTAAAGTGTGTGTGAATATGAATGCTTCCAATGGGTTCCAGTCTTTTTTTTTTTTAAACACGTTGATCTTTATTTCCAGGTTACCACTGCACCATTACAGACAGTGCAGTTTTCATGTATGATGCACTTTCCATGTTCCATTGACCACAACTTTATTCTCATTAGTCTATTTACATGGCAACTGCTTACATAGGAAAAAGAAGAAAAACAAAAAGAAGTAAAAGTTAAGGAGCAGGGATAATGGATAACAATAACAGATAAATATTTTTTTCTCTTATTCTGTTACTCTGCACTTACTTTGAAAAAGCCCTTCCTCCTACCAACATTCATAAGCTTTAACTAGTCTTCTCTTTGGTCTTTAATAAAGCTACATACACATCATTCCCTCATACTAAACTACTTACATACATACTCGGCTCCTTTTTTTCTCTCCCCACCCCTTCTTTCTATCTATCTATCTATCTATCTATCTATGTATCTATCTATGTATGTATCTATCTATCTATCTATCTATCTATCTATCTATCTATCTATCTATCTATCTATCCATCTATCTATCCATCTGTCTATCTGTCTATCTATCCTTTCACAATTTATGCCATTTTTCTTCCCCTTCTCTCCTGCCTCCCTATTTTCCTCTTCAAGTTGTCTCATTAGTTCTACATTTTGCAACCTGGGTGGTTCATGATTTTTCCATTTTCTTACTATTGCTTTTTTCCCCTAGCTGGCACGATCAATATCACTAATTCCTTATCCTCTGCAACAATCTCTTTTTGATAACTCAGTAAGAAGAGTTTTTGTGATAAACCTACCACCCTCCATATTCAATCATTAGGTATCACCTGCAATTCTCTTTTATAAAATTCTAATGAAATACAACTCCAAAATATATGCTGCCATGTGCCCCTCCCTCTCCCACACCTCTAAAATACACCTTCTATCACCACAAACACCCTGGCTAGTCTGGATGGGGTTTAGAAATAACTGCAGAGTTATTGCCTAGTGAAACTCTAAATATGCAAACTTTAACAATAATTATGGACAATTGTAACATTTTTCTCAACTCTCCGTTATCAATAATTGTCTAAATATTGCTCCCATTGTACCTTATGTTGTTTATTAATTTTATCAGTATCAATTTTATCAGTATCTCCTCTTATCCATTTCCTTCAGATTTTTACCAGTTCTTTAGTTGGCGTCCCTTCCATTCTTCTCATATCAATCTCTTGCGTCAGTTCTTGTTCTGTCCCCTCTGTATTCCATTCTTTCCTTGCCTTCTTCCACTTCATTTTAATTTCCTGATATTCTTATGCTAGATTATTCACCAACTGAAATTTCTCTTTAATCTCCGCCCATGTTTTAATCTATCTGGTGTTGTAATTAGGGGTCAGTACACCTCTTCAGTGGGTTTTTTGCTTTCACTTCATTTTGTAAACCCCCTATTCTAATGAGCCTCTCTATCCATTTTTTTCCTCCCTGGGTCTAACCAGTTCCTTTAGCTTCTTTCATTCATTCCAACTGCAGGCTTTTCCCTGAGGTTTCTACCAATGTATCTGTTATAATCCTACTCCTTTTCCAGGCTTCTTCCTTATCTCAGATCATCTTTTTTCAATCTGACACATACTTTAAATCTGCTAATCTCAAGTATGTTTGCTAACAGGCATGTTTGTAAGGTTATTTGCAGGTCTAGAACTCTTAGTCCTCCTTCTTCCAGTGGTCTTGTTACTCTTTCCCATGCTACCTTTGAACTTTCCCTGTCCCAAATATAGTTACTTATCAGCAGTTTCACTTTTTTTTAAATCTGTCCCTGGCAGTGTCCTGAATGCCTGTCCTGCCCAGATAAATTGTGGGATTATTCATATTTGTACCACCCTTACTGTTTGATCTATATCTAATTTATAGTCCTCCAATTCTGTAATTATTCCTATAGTTGGCTTTCACTTAAACCACATTTATTTAATTTCCTCCTCTCGATGATCTCCCTTCTCCATTACTTCTCTCATTTTTTTTCTCCCTTGGATTAATATTACCTTAATTTTTTTCTTTGTTTACTTTTGTATCCTGATGACTTTCCAAACTTAATTAATTTCCCCACTTTCCCCTGATCTACTCTCTGAAGTGTTAGTGTCAGTAAAATATTGTCAGCATACAAGGTGACTTTTTTCTTCACCTTCCCAGTTAAATCCCCTCAAATTTGACTTCCATAGTGCCTCCATCAGGATTTCAAGTTACACTGCAAATAGGAGTCAAGATAGTGGGCTAACCTGCCTTGCACATTTATCTACGATAACTGTATCTGATAACCTTGTCCTTATTTCTACTTTTACCATTCCCAAGAGCTTTGTATACCACTTGTATTGTCTACAGCCATTCATTGCTCTGGCAACTGCAGTTTTGGCTGTTTCAGAAATATATTCCCACTCTACATGTTTGAACAATTTTTCAGCACCTGGAGAACTCAGTGCCAAGTCCTCTCTTCTGATTTGGGCTTCCCCCCACTATCAGTAAGGTCTTAATTAAAATGATTTGCTTTCTTCCATTCCCCCACAAGCCCAGCTTTATTCCTGCATAACATACTCAGCAGCAAGTTCCCTGGTCTGTTTGTATGAGTTTGCATGAAGCTCTTATAACCATGGTTCAGTATCCAGACTGATCGGTAGGAGGAAAGGGACAGTGAATCCTTCCTTTCCTTATGAATCATTGACATAAGTGCCTCCTTCCATGACTTCAGTGGTGGTGTCTCCCCTTCTATTATTGTATTAAATAATTTCAGCTATCACTTATTTTTTCTTCAGTTTCCACACTTCTACTGGCAGGCCATTGCTACCTGGGGACTTCGCATTCACTGACCTTCCCCATGCCCTTTCTAGTTCTTCTTTCTACACTGGGTCTGCCAACCTCTGAAAGTCCTACTCATTTAGCCTAGGCAACTCCAGGAATTCCCATCTCCCTACCTCCTCATTCCCCTCAACCCCAAACATTTATCCCCTTTATATAGTTGTTTATAATATGCTATGAACCACTCTAGCATGTACTATAAGCTTGTTCTAGTTGTGTCCCTGTCCCATCTCATTTTAGTCTTGTAAATCCTTATTTCCAGCTCTTGTTGCCTTAATCTTGTCACTACTGTCTTTGTTGCCTTAGCACTTGCAATAAAGTATAAATGCTCTACTATTATTTTTTTCACCCATATCATCTTATCCTCCCATTTCTGTATATTTTATTTCTCTCTCTCTCTCTCTCCACCACAGATATGTTCCATTTCCTTCGATCTTTGTATATCCTTCAGCTGCTGTACCAGATGTCTTCTTGTCCTATTTTCCCCCGCTCTCTCTTTCTCTTAATTGATTTTGGAATCCTTTCTTTACTTTTGCTTTAATTTCTTCTCAGTCCATTTCTTGCCTCTCTTTCTCCTTTATAAATTTTATTTCAATACCGTTGCTAACCAGACTGTGTTTTTCCTTCCCATGTAGTAGTTGTGCTGGGACTCTCCAATGTGTATCTACGCTGTTATCGCTGCTACCCTCCATTTATATCTCTACTGTCACATGATCAGAGATCATGATTGGTTCTATTCTGATGCCTTGCAGCAGGAGTGAATGCTCAGTGGTTATGTAGCCCCTGTCGAACATATCCCAACTGTTACGTCTGTGTGAGTAGAACAAGTAATTCTTCTGCCACATATCCCTCTTTCCTAGCTTCCACGTATCTAACCCATTATACTACTTTCATGTACACTTTTAAGAATTTGTCTTTCTTTGACATTCTTCTACTTCTGGGTAGTCTGTCTACCTGTTCTCTATTTGTTGTAATATTCTAGTTCCCCAGACACAGGTAGATCCCTTTTTGGAACTTAGTTTTATCCAATAGTATTCCTCTTATGGGTTCTAGTCTTAATACTTCTCTTGGAACTGTTTCCATACAAAGCATTCTGGGAAATGTGAGTATCACTGGAAACCTCATTTTGAAGAAACAATCTTAACTACTTTTCTACTGTCAACCTCTAGCCTTCTTTCTTACCCTTTAATTCACACCATCTCCTTCACTTTCATCTTTCTTTCACCTCAAACTCCCATCATCTCTTATCTTTCCACAAAAACATCTTTCTCACAATTTCTTTGTAAACTGTCCTCCTACTCTTATCTCAACATTACTTTGACAGTTAACTGAAATTTCTCATCCCTTACTTTAACTGTTTTTTAACACTAGCCCTGCTAAATTAGATACATTTACCCCATCTAATACTCCTTTCCTCCTTCTAACATTGCTTCTCAACTAAATGAAATTTCTTTTGTTTTCTCATTATGTAAGTTTTAAAACTGTGACATTTCCACATGGTAGTCATCTTCAACCACAAATCTGATTTAAACAGTATTTTTCAATTCACTTCTCATAGCCAACGGATTCCTTTCTCCAAAATTTTCATGGTATTGTTCTCTTAATTCAAATGCTCTTATTTTTGCTATTTCACATTTTATGGCATTATATTTAGGAGATCTATTCACTGGGACTTGCATGAAAATGGAATATCCCAGGTGGAGTATCCTGGCCAGCTAATATAAATAAAGTAAGAGAAAAGAATGTCAGAGATTTTCTTTAAGAATCATTTCTTAGGCACATAAATATGGAAAATAACTATCCTATGCAAAGTATGCATCAGCACTTCTTCTTCTTATCTTTCGGCTATTCCTGTTAGGGGTCGCCACAGCGGATCATCTGTTTCCATTTCTTCCTGTCCTCTGCATATTGCTCTGTCACACCAACCGCCTGCATGTCCTCTCTCACCACGTCCATATACCTTATCTTAGGCCTTCCTCTTTTCCTTTTAACTGGCAGCTCCATCCTTAGCATCCTTTTCGCAATATACCCATCATCCCTCCTCAGCACATGTCCAAACCAACGCAATCTCACCTCTCTGACGTTGTCTCCAAACCGTCCAACCTGAGCTGACCCTCTAATATACTGATTCCTAATCCTGCCCATCCTTGTCACACCCAGTGCAAATCTTAACATTTTTAACTCTAACACTTCCAGCTCTGACTCCTGCCTTTTTTTCAATGCCACCGTCTCCAAACCCATACAACATAGCTGGTCTCACTACCCTCTTGTAGACCTTCTCTTTCAGTCTTACTGGTACCACTCTGTCACAAATCACTCCTGACACTCTTCTCAACCCATTCCACCCTGCCTGTACTCTCTTCTTCACCTCTCTTCCACACTCACCATTACTTTGAACTGTTGATCCCAAGTACTTAAACTCATCCACCTTCGCCAAATCTACTCCCTGCATCCTCACCATTCCTCTATCCTCCCTCACATTCACACACACATATTATGTCTTAGTCCTGCTGACCTTCATTCCTCTACTTTCTAGAGCATATCTCTACCTCTCCAGGGTCTCCTCAACCTGGTCCCTACTCTCACTGCAGATCACAATGTCATCTGCAAACATCATAGTCTGATCTCATCTGTCAACCTTTCCATCACGATTGCAAATAAGAAAGGGATCAGAGCTGATCCTTGATGTAATCCCTCCTCCACCTTAAACGGATCTGTCACTACCACTGCAGACTTCACCACTGTCACACTACCCTCGAACATATCCTGTACCACTCTTACATACTTCGCTGCTACTCCTGACTTCCTCATACAATACCACAACTCCTCTCTAGGCACCCTATCATATGCTTTCTCCAAGTCCACAAAGACACAATGCAACTCCTTCTGACCTTCCCTATATTTCTCCATCAACAGTCTCAGAGCAAACATCGCATCTATAGTGCTCTTTCCCAGCATGAAACCATACTGCTGATCGCTACTCATCATCTCCCTTCTTAACCTAGCTTCCACTGCTCTTTCCCATAACTTCAAGCTGTGACTGATCAGTTTTATCCCTCTGTAGTTACTACAACTCTGCACATCACCCTTATTCTTAAAAATAGGTACCAAAACACTTTTTCTCCACTCCTCAGGCATCCCCTGACTTTCCAAGATTTCAGTAAACAATCTGGTTAAGAACTCCACTGCCATTTCTCCTAAGCACCTCCATGCTTCCACTGGTATGTCATCTGGACCAACAGCCTTTCCATTCTTCATCCTCTTCATAGTTGTCCGTACATCCTCCTTGCTAATCTGCTTCACTTCCTGATTCACTATCCCCACATCATCCAACCTTCTCTCTCTCTCATTCTCTTCATTCATCAGCCCCTCAAAGTAATCTTTCCATCTGCTCAACACACTCTCCTCGCTTGTGAGTACGTTTCCCTTACTATCCTTTATCACCCTTACCTGCTACACATCTTTCCCAGATGAGTCCTTATGTCTAGCCAATCAGTACAGGTCCTTTTCTCCCTCTTTAGTATCCAACCTTTCAGCACTGAAAATATATCAAAACAAAAAAAAACACAGTGGGTGACCATCAGTGAAGTAGCAATTACTGTGATTAGACAAGAAAATAATTAAAGCAGAAACATTTCCAAATGGTTACTTTGAATAACATGGAAGAACTACTTCAGGGAAACATATGCAGGGCAAAGATGGTGTGAGAGGGATATATGAAGTACAAAAGAGAAGTAATTACACCTAAAATGACAACCTGCAAATCTCAATTAGAAATACCCAGTAACATTAAAAATAACATTACGACACACAAGAGAAGCTGGAGGGAAGATTAAGCCAAAATGGTGGCATTCAGAAAGCAAATAGCTGCAACACAGGAAAAGAGACTGACATTCCAAGGAAAATAAGTGACAGATCTCACTGTATTTGAGAGACAGAAGAAATTGAGATACCACAATTCAAGTCTTTTAAATGCCAAACACAGAAACTGCACATCAGTAACTGGAAATTAAACTGTGACTCACTAAAGTATCACATTTAAGCCCGACACCCCTTGTAAGTAACTGAGAAGAGTTTTTGTCCCTAATATTGCAAGAGGCTACCAAGGCTTTGTCCAAGATCAGGGCCTTCCATTTAAAGGAATGCCACACCACAGCACCATAAAATTCTTAAGTTTACTTAAAAGGATATACTTGTCCACGATCTACAATCAACACCTCTGGAAATTGTCAAGTGTCCAATCAGTGTAAGAGACATCTGTTATAGTTGCTCACTTATATTTTCAGTGCTCTCTAATGTCATCAGAAAAATTACCCGTTGCAGTTACATGATCAGGTGGGCTTCACCCATACTTTGGCCTTCGGGAATGTATTAATTATACCCAGAAGTAATGCTAAATACCTGGGCTCTGTTGTGAATCTAACTTGAAAAAACAGGGACATCATCTCAGTCATAGCAGAAAAATGTTACGGTCTGGGTCAATTGATACTAAAGGGGATATACTATTAATAAGTCCAAGATAGATATGGATGGGCCAGTTTCTTAAGTATTTACTTGGGTTAGTCCCACTAGACACAGCACTGGAGGTACAGAGTAGTACTCATAATGACTAGGAGAAATGTGGCCAAGAGACCAGTGGAATTACTCTACTCTTTTCTATTTTGTGCATGTGTGGGGGAGGATCCAAGATAGAGGACATAAAGGAACTCACAGTAGAAGAACTGAAGGAGTCTTTACTCATTTTCCTACAGGAAAATCATTGTCTCTTATTAACTTACTAACTGCACTTCTCGTGAACACATTGCTGAAATATGCACTTTTGTTCTGCATTTGTATTGTTGGGTTTAAATAGCATTGCACATTTTCTCCTCATTGGAACTGTACTGCTGTTTAATTCTGATTTGCTGACTGTAGTGATACTAAGTTTAAATAATACTCCAAAAAGAAAGAATCCATGGACACGAAAATTCAAACGGACCAGGTGTTTATTGATGCAAAACACAAGTTAAGCACTTTCGTCAGTCTAATCAGCTGACTTCATCAGAACAAATTAGAAGACACACAAGCAGCCTTTTATACTTAAAATAAATCACGTCTAAATGGCAAGAACCAAAATACAAAAATTAATCAAACAATTTACATAAACATGACAATTCTAATAATAAAAACAAGTACATAAAAAGCGTAGGTGAAATAACTTTAAATAGTATAAGAAAGTAGTCTTAAATAACAACTCTCTAGGGACCTAAATCTTGTCAACACAATAAACAGGACACGCTGGAGGGATAGATTCCTGTCCCAGAGACTTCCTATACTCTGGAACAAGCTACCCATCTCTGTCAAGCAAAGTTCTTCATTAGCACTCTTCAAGAAAAATCTTGATGAGTGGATGGGAAATGGGAAATACAGCCCAGGGATCACTTCTGTGTCTCTGCTGGACAGTGGCACTGGAAAATAACTTTCTTGGGTGGTGTAAGCTATGGAACCCTGCTGGCTAGGCTTACGTAGGCCCATGGGCAGATAGCCTAGTACCTACCTATGAACCTATGAACTAAAATGAATACCATCATTGAGCCCAGGAAAGTTGAGTGCATCCAGTTTAAGTTGCCACCACAGCACCCTGAACTCAAGACGATCATTCCACGGTCCACCCCTAGGGTCTTCTAAAACCTGTTCTAATACTACAAATCTAAAATCATGCCCAGAGAAATCAAGAGAATGTTTACAAAGGGCATTAGTAGTGTTCCCCATTCTTATTTCCCTACAGTGCTCATAAATCCTTTCTTTAAAGTGTCTTTTGGTTTTACCAATATAGAACCCACTGCACTTGGTACACAGAGCAGCATAAACCACACCTTTGGTGTAACAGGGAAAACTCCCTTTAGGTTTAATTACAGTGTTATTAATTCTTACCATATTTGTACAAAGAATAAAATTACATTGTGTACAAAAAACACACTTCCTGGTACCCATGTACCTTTTAAGGCAGAGGTTTTGTATTTCTCTTTCCAAAAGGTCTTTGATAGTAGAGCCCCTTTTAAAAACAATGCGGGGTTCAAGACCCAGTTTGTCTAAAATGTTGCCTTGTCCATGAAAAACATGTCAGTTTTTCTTCAGCATATCAGAAATATACTGGTAATCAAGGGAAAATTTGGTAAAGAATGAACACACATACTAAGCACTGTCTGTGTTTGAACTAGTTTGTTCCACTTTAAAGATGCTTTCACTATCCTATTTTACAATTAATGGTTTGAACCTACCATTCTGTCATAGCTGTTGAACATCATTATATATCTGATCAATTAAAACAGGTGGATACCCCCTAGCCAAAAACATGTTCCTTAAAGTAGCACACTGTAAATGGTAGTCAGCATCCAAACTGACCATCTGTGAAATCCTAACATATTGACCTTTTATAACTCCCCATTTAACGTGTTCTGGGTGACAACTCTCATAATGTAACAAATGCTTACAATAAGTTGGTTTTCTATAAAGATCACTAACAAAGCCACCTACATCCATGTTCTTCCTTATAGTGACATCTAAGTAATTAATTTCATCTATTCTATAAATGTAGGTAAAACGCAAAAATTCAGTTGTCCCATTAGTGTAGGAAATAAAATCTTGTACATCATTAGTGTCCCCATTCCAAACAAAAAACAAATAGTCTATAAAACGCAAGTAAAGATTCCATTTGTTGAAAAAAGGGGAATTGAATAAAAACATTTTCTCCCACATTAGCATAATGATGTTGGCAAAAATGGGGGCACAAGCGGCCCCCATAGCTACTCTACTTTTTTGAATAAAAAATTGATCTTCAAAATACACAAAATTGTACTTGAGTACTATTTCCATAAGGGTAACCAGTACAGATACCTCATTATTGTTAAACTTATGACAGTTGTATAAAAATCCTCAAACCATTCCAAACCTAACCGGTGAGGAATAACATTAAACGGGTTAACAACATTGATGGTTAAAAAGGAACTGTTGGTATCAAAATTTAAACCATTAAATTTTTCAAGAAAATGCCAAGAATCGACGCAGATGTGTTCCTCAGACTTTAAAACATTTTTTAGTATAGTATCTATGTATTTTCCCATAAAATGTGTTTTTGAACCCGCTACACTGACTATGGGTCTAAAGGGTGGGTTAAACTGGTCCTTATGGATCTTAGGAATGCCGAAAATGCTCAGCACCCTAGGAAATTTTACAGAAAGAAAGTCAAGCACATCAACGTCAATTTGTTCTTGGTCAAAAAGGTCTTTCAAAGTTAATTCAATTCTATAATAAGAAATATTTACATAATTAAGTGAAACCTCTTCATAAAAGCCTCCTTCAAAAAGTAAAGCATTCATTCTAGAACTGTAGTCATAATGACAGCTCCTCCACCCTTATCAGGTTTCATTACCCTTAGTGTTTTGTTGGAACAACTTTTTTTAAAAGAAATTCACTATCCGATATATTAGGAGCATAAACCTTTAAGTCAAATAGTAATTCAATCAAATTAGAATGTTTGGAAGGCACAAAATGAAAACCTTTTGCTAACAAACTAGCTAGGTTGTGGTCAAATTCATGCAACGAAAAATTGTAAATAAAAAAGTCACCTCTTTCATTGGTAGTAACTTGTGGTACTAATTTACTTTCAAATAATGTGTCAGGCAAGTCAGGAGAATCTTGTAAGTTCGTCAGTCCATGAGGCACCAAGGCCGTTGAAAAAAAATTGTCATTTAGTTCCACCTGTTCGTGGGTCTCCCTGAATTCTGGTGGTGAAAGTTCTGTTGGAACCTTGTGTTGGAAAAGTTCCTTTGTGGGCCATAATACACATTCCTCGACTGGTTGCGTATTCTCTCCAATCTCCTCACAGGTGTATGCCCTAAAGGGACTTGGTTGGTTGGCTGCTCTTCAGCTCCACCTCCAGCAGAGTCGCTACCATTTAACAGGTCGTTTTCACGGTCTCAATTAAAATTTTGTTTATAAGGTTTTGGGTAGGCAATACTCATTGAATATGCTTTAGTGTCCCTATCCAACGTTTTGGCTTTACGGGCTTTAATATCATAAGCTTGGCTATCCAACCGATCTAGTATACTTTTATATGAAGATAGTAAGTCATCACGAAGCACTTTATCTAGTTCAATTAGTTCAGTGTGTAGCAGATCTATACTTTTTTGGTTATGCTTAACTAGTAATTCCAAAAGTTCAAACCCTTGTCTGTCAAACAAAGCAAGTAGCTCACGATAAAGGGGGGAATCAATTACTAACCCCATAGGAAACTTCCAATGCCTTAGTCCCTTAGGGACCAGTTTTTTCTTTAAACACTCGCAAAAATAAGCGTTCTCAATTTGCAGCTTTCTACATTTAGACAGCTTGTTATCAAACAAATTTAGCGACTGTTGAAAAGTTCCTCTGTTAGAAACATTGTGGGTAGAAGTATCAAAAGAAAATTCTTTAGAAAAGCAGTCATTGAACAAGTTTGTCACGTTGGTATTTACACTTCTAGTAACGACGTTACCACTTGCCTGTGCAGTAGGATAAGGCTGCCAAGGTGGAATACTGCTTTCGTCACAGGAGGTAAGTGAAGAAGGTGTTCCTTGTACTGAAGGAATATCCTTACGTGTTTCTTGCAAGAGCTGGGTCAAAAGACCAACATTATCAGCTGGATCTACCCCCAAAGTGAAGGTCCAAAGGGAAGAACTCATTGTAGGATCCAAGGACCACAAACAGTGTAAAACCAAGAACCAGACAATAACTCCAAAAAGAAAGAATCTACGGACACGAAAATCCAAATGGACCAAGTGTTTATTGATGCAAAACACAAGTTAAGCGCTTTTGTCAGTCTAATCATCTGACTTCATCAGAACAAATTAGAAGACACACAAGCAGCCTTTTATACTTAGACACTTATAAAAGAGGATAGTGAAAGCATCTTTAAAGTGGAACAAACTAGTTCAAACACGGACAGTGCTAAGTATGCATGTTCATTCTTTACCAAATTTTCCCTTGATTACCAGTATATTTCTGATATACTGAAGAAAAACTGGCATGTTTTTCATGGACAAGGCAACATTTTAGACAAACTGGGTCTTGAACCCCGCATTGTTTTTAAAAGGGGCTCTACTATTAAAGACCTTTTGGAAAGAGAAATACAAAACTCCTGCCTTAAAGGGTACAAGGGTACCACGAAGTGTGGTTTTTGTACACAATGTAATTTTATTCTTTGTACAAATATGGTAAGAATTAATAACACTGTAATTAAACCTAAAGGGATTTTTTTTCTGTTACACCAAAGGTGTGGTTTATGCTGCTCTGTGTACCATGTGCAGTGGGTTCTATATTGGTAAAACCAAAAGACACTTTAAAGAAAGGATTTATGAGCACTGTAGGGAAATAAGAATGAGGAACACTACTAATGCCCTTTGTAAACATTCTCTTGATTTCCCTGAGCAAAATTAAACTGGATGCACTCAACTTTCCTGGGCTCAATGACGGTATTAATTTTAGTTGTTATTTAAGACTACTTTCGTATACTATTTAAAGTTATTACGCTTTTATGTTATTTGTTTTTATTATTAGAATTGTCATGTTTATGTAAATAGTTTGATTCATTTTTGTATTTTGGTTATTGCCATTTAGACGTGATTTATTTTAAGTATATAAGGCTGCTTGTGTGTCTTCTAATTTGTTCGGATGAAGTCAGCTGATTAAACTGACAAAAGTGCTTAAATATTACTCCACAATTGCACCTTGTTGCTCTGGTACTTATCTCAATAACTGACTATATTTTTTATCACTGGCATTATTGCAGTTCTGCTTGTATTAATTACTATAGTGTTATGGTATTTAAAGCTACTGCTCTACAGTACCACAGTACAAAGTACAAGGTTACCTTTTTGATATGCCTTTATTACCTGACTGACTGCTATACCATTACTGCAACTGAAACTACTCATTTACATTATTTGTACATATTACAGTTACTGCATCTGAATCCATTAAGGTAGACTACACACTGTTCACTGTTTTTACTGGCTAGGTACAAACCACATTAGTCTATTGGCTGAAACTATTTAAATAAATTTGCCATTGTTACTGATATCCGTATTGACCTTACATAGTCCCTGCCATTTTTACATTTCTTTTTGCACACTGCAAATGCTAAAGCAGCCCTAGTTCATTCTTTTATCATTTAGCCCTATCCTAATTTATCACCTTTTTCTAACCCTGTCGGTTATCCTCTTCTGAACTTATCCTGTACCCCTTCATCCATACTAGACAGTACAGAATCTCACTCAGCTATTTCCCCTTATGTAGCCATCCTGATAGCATTAGGTATTTTGAGGTGGTGTAGTAACTGTCTCATGTTTAGCAAAAATTCTTTACTGCTACCTCACAATGATTCAGTATGTGAGATGTGTAAGTATTTACTTAACTTCTAAACTACCTTTTCACCACAGAACACATTTGGTAAGCACAACACATATCCGCATGCAGCACAGAGCACTTCCACTAACCCAACTTACGCCAAGGTTAAGAGAACATTGCCTAAGCCACCCAAGCTAAAAAGACTAAAAAAATCTCAAACATTACTATATACAGAAACATGCCTACCTTCACCCTTCACATTCAAACCTAAGATACGTACCTCTAAAAGTCACAAGGGTGCAGATTCCAAGCCCTTATGGCCCACTGACATTGCATCAAACCATGGTAATGTTTTAATAATGTGTGACTATATTTGTAAGGCATACAGAAACCATGCTCGTCTGACTGGAAAAGAAAAGGATGACAGTTAGCTGTTTTACTGGAGCCAGAAACCAGGACATAACAAAGACTCCATCCTGAAAAATAAAATTATGACCTGACAGTGGTCCATGCAATGGTAAACAGCCTTAGACATTCTACCCGCAGGGACAGGCAGAAGTATATGATTAAGCTTGCTATGCATGTGCTTGAGACAGACAAGATACTGGTTTTAAATGGTATTTTGCTATCACCCAGAATGGATGCCAATATTCAAAGACAAGACAATTGGCTTTAATACTTGGCTGTGTAGTTAGTGTCATTCTAAGGGGATCCAGTATCTGTCAGCTTGGGATGAGATGGTGGACAAGTCCTCCAGTTTGTCAGAGATGGTCTGCACCTCTCTTACCAAGACTTTCATGTTCTTGCTAAAGCCTTTGCTGTCCCATAGTGCTTTTTTTATGGACTGTCCATCTGATGGACATTCCAACCTAGTAAATTCTAATTTGGAGCATGTTAATGTGGCCATACTCAATGCCAGGATTCTGAACAAAAAAAACAAACTTGTGGTTCTCCTGCAACTTGAACACATTCATGTATGTGTATTTACAGAAAGGTAGATTCAGAGCAATGAATGCACTCCATCTATTCCTGGATATAATGTCTATTATGTGTCTTCAGATCCACTGGAAGTTGTGGGGGAGTATCAGTATTTGTCAAGGATATCATCACCTCATGACAGATTCCTTGGGACACCACATATGAACTCCAAGAAGTCTAAATCACCCAAAATGGGACTAATTACCACTTCATAGCTAGCTACAGAATGCCCTCTATGTCCTCTTCTAGGCACAATAACTATCTTTACTCATTAGCTGAAATTCTCATTAAACCCAATCCCCATCTACTGGGGGACTTCAACTATTCATCAGTAAACTGGCTGACCTACACTGCCAATGGTCAAGATGCCAAGTGCTTCCTTGACATTATAAACGCTAACTCTGAAATATTTAAACATCCTACTAGAGATCTCAATATCCCGGATCTAGTCCTCACAAATATGACCACTTCTTGCACATCTCCATTATGGATCATGTCTTGTTAATCAGACCAAAATTTAGTGACCCCTTCCTTTAAAACTCGTGGTACTTCCCTGTAAATAGCTCTGTGTTTAGGGAATTCTCAAAAGCAAGTCTTCTTCAGTTACTTAATGGCTTAAATAAATTCTGCTATAATCTTCCTCTAAATGATTCTATCACTAAAACTGCTACCTATGCCTGACTTCTATAACCACTTAAATAACTCTATTGATAAGGCAGTCCCTATATGCAACAAACACAATGGGAAGTTTAAAAACAACACCCTGTGGTGGAATACCTTTTTGTTTAAGTTATGTGTATTAACATATAGATTTGTTTCTTTGTTTTGTGTAACGTCCATTCAAATCCTCCAGTGACTACTGGACATGCACATTAGTTAATTCATTGTTTAAAACATTCGGCTTTGTTAACAATCATAGATGTGAATTTGTGTGGTTTTCGTCTCGTCTTTATGAGTTTCAGTGTTATGGTATTGCAATCTACTGAAGTAGATCCCTCCAAATAGCCTAGGGAAAGAGACATTTTGTGATGTTACTTTTGACAGTTGTGATTTAGGAGATATGATTTTGAATGAATGCAATAAAAAGAAGCAAACTGTACCCTAAAAATTCTGCATTTCTAGGAGGATATGAACAGGCATTGACTTCAGAAGGGGTACTACACATAAAACTGAACTTAAGAAATAACTGAGGACTATAAGACTGTGTAAGACTGTACTCACTTTAAAAACGAAAATCGACAATAGCAGAACATGAACTGTGGGCTGAGAGGCTTAAGTGAATGTAAAAACTGAAAATAATGTTAAGTCAGCACCTCTAACATACACACTAATCTGTCTCCCAAAGACAGTGTTGTGGAACAGTCTCCCACTTGGTATAAACATATACAGTTTACATTAATTTAATACATCTTGAAAGATTATACTGGTAAAAGAAGTTCAAACAAGAAACAACGGCACAGAAACTCCAAAATGGCTGCTAGACTGTAAGCATTTTAAGAAATCCCGTGAAACCACAAACCCCACAACATCTTCAGTTTTTCTAGTAAGAGAATTACACACTACAAGCCAACTCTACTACAGTAAGCCTATTAAATTTAACACTATAAGCACACTAACTATGCAAATTACAGAACGTAGGCAAAAAGAAAAGTTTCAACTCCAAAAACTAAGGCTACTGCTATCTAATGCAACAGTCTCTGCCTGGAAGATAAACTGTCATGATGAGTCCCAAACACAGCTGCATTAATCTAACTACAGGTAGGATCACACAGGATCACACAACAGTTTAACTAACAAGCAAAATCCCAAGCAATACTACTCAAACAAATCCAAGGTTGTGGAGAGCTAAGAAAGGATCTCTTCCAACAACTCATAACATGTGCTGCCCCTACAGTTTGCATTTGGTTTGTGCTGTTTTAGGAGTTTGGAAGAATGGATGTCCAGGTATGGCTACAATATATTGTGCTTAGACATGCTTAAAATAGGTAGCACAGGCAGCAGTAGCAGCTCTAGTGGAATATCCCCTCCTACTTACTGCCTATCACATCTGTCACAACAAAAGACAATACACTGGGTAAGTCAAATAAATCAAATCAATTTATTAAGTGTAAATCCTGTTCAGCCCTTTACGTATGAGATAAAGAAACAGTCAAAGTTCATAATACTTTTCACCCTGTTCACACAGTTTTTCAAGTTGCCTATATACAGTGGACTTTATTTCAACTGCAATTTGGGTTGGAAACAACCTTACCTATCTTCTAGTACATGCTGAAAACTAAATCCCTACACGCATCTTGCCACATGTGCATGAGTGTGTATGTGTGTGCATCCTTGCCTCAAGGTATTAGCTTTTTCCACTCACTCACTCTGTCTCCCAGGGTCCTGAATGAAATGCTAGCAGACACAGACTCTGAATTCAAGCAAAATGTCCTTATTCCAGATTTATCCCTACAGTGTCTCATTTCCTTCCACGAAAATAAAATGAATACAAATGATCTTCATTTAAAGCAAAACGTTAAACAAGCACTCAAATACATATTTTTTTAGCGATGGTTCATTTCAACAACTACTCTACCAGTTCAATCTGTTTCACCATCTTCAAGCCTTCCTCCAATTAAGCCTCTTCACAGAGAATTCATGTCAAGAAATTGACACTGCTTTTCCCAAAACAAAATCCCTGAAAATGCTTTCCCAAAAGCACTTTTAGTAAAACACCCTCTCAGTAAAACTGGAACACACTAAAGTGTATGTCTTAAGACTCTGCAGTCTCCCACTTCAAAGACATTTGTGGTCTCTGTAACAACTTGACTGAATCCGCAATAAGAGACTCAAATTCAACTGCACCATGACTAACGAAACAAAACAATTAATGTTAGAATATGACAAGGAATGGAAAGAAAGCCACAAACATAAGACTCAAAATTTCATACAGGTATTTAGACACTCAAGAAACTTTACTAAAGTCCACATTAAATTAGATAAACAAACCAACTGTAATAACTTTCAACACAAATATCAAAAAAACTATAAACTTTTCTGGTCATCCCTAAATAGGTTACTGCAACCCAACCAAACTACTATCTCTTCCCCAACAATCATTAACTGCACTGAATCAATCTCCTCCCTGATCAACACTACTTTATAAAGACCATACTGTCCTTAGTTAACATTGACCCTGCCACTTCTCTCTTTCCCCATCAACAAATCCAAATATCTATCATCACTTCAACCTCATCCCTATGCCCACATCTAGTATATAAAAAAAATTCTATTTAAAATGAAACCCACCACCTAGGCTGCTGACACTCCCATCAGAATATCTAAAAACAACTGGTGATGCCTTCACTTTCCTCATCTCTATCCTAGTAAATAGATCCATATCTCAACAATATGCTCCTGCCATCAGGAAACATTCCTATATTATTCCATCACACAAAGGGGGTACACCATCCAATTTTAGCAATTACAGACTCACTGCTATCCTCTCCCCACTTTTCAAGGATTCTTGAAAGTAGGGAGACGATACAATATCTCAGCTCCAATAACCGACGTTTCAAAACATAGTATGGTTTTAGATTATCACAGCACAACTGTCCTACTGCACTTTACTAACACTACAAACCAGCTTAGAAATAACGGCAAATTTGTGTCAATAATATTTTTAGAAGTATCTAAAGCATTTGACACAGTAACACATCAGCATTTACCTTCAGAACTTGCTTTTATTCAGCTTTCCTCAATACTCCCTGGTTCCATAGCTGTCTGAAAGAAAACAAGCAGTCAAATCTGACTACCATATCTTACAAACAAAAAAAGAAAAACAATCAGAAACAAGACTTCCTCTATACAGCCAAACAATACCTAATGGACACAGCAAGGCAAATATTATCCTCAGCCTACTTAATCCCAGCCCTTCTTTATGCATCGCCTATCCCAACTTCCATAAATATCACTCTTGAATCCAAACTAGTCCCTTACTATAATACATTTGCTAAATTTACCAATAACTCAACACATAGAACCCACCACTATCACGCCTTGAGACAACTTAACTGGTGTGAACTAAGCAATGTCCTAAAACATTCACAATTAGTATCTGCATATAAACTTATTTACTACCCAGATAAATGCCCTGCACTAAAAATATTTTACTGCCTTCCTCCCTTTCAAGAGACCTCCACTCTGCTGACAAGTTCTTATTAAAAACAACCGAGACTATTACGTCAGCAAGAGACTCATTCTACTCCTGCGACATCTGAAAAATATGGAACACCATCCAGAACACAAATACAATGACAACCTACCACACTTTCAAACACAGTCGGCCTAAGGCATAGGCCAACTAGTTGGCCACCTAGGGCGCTGCTGTAGCAGGGGTGCTTTTCCAGTAATCTGGATGGTGTAGGTATACCAGGATGGGGGCACTGTGGAGCCCTTTTGCCTAGGGCATTAGCTGATCAAAGGCCAGCCTGCCTTCAAAGCATGCTCAAATTACATATGAATAAACCCTGGTCATGCTCATCCTCAGCACCAGGCTAATTTTCCAATATCCCAGAGTTTCCTTCATTTTTTCTTCCCTATTTTAATCTACTTCCTTTTTAATCATACACATCTATTAGCTTATTAAGTCACTGAATGCAGTCAGGCAGCTCAACTCCATTCACTATAATGAGCCAGGGTCAGAGTAAGCATCTTAAATGTCTCATTTCCAAACCACAACCCCACTCTACCCCCATGTCACACTCTTCACATGAATGAGCTGTGTGCAAAGCACACAAAGAAATGTTAAACTTCTAAAAGAAAAGATTCATGAAAACTAATATATATTTATACATACATATATATATATATATATATATATATATATATATATATACACACACACACACACACACACACACACACACACACACACATTTGATACTATGCCAATGGCTGTGTGAACATTGTCCCTTATGTCAATGGCTGTGTGAACATTGTCCCTTTATAATGGTCACTTTTGATGTGGCACCCGACAGCAAGTAGCTGGGGGGAAAAGGGGGTGTTATGGACAGATGTGCAAATAAATTAAGATCTCACCATGCCACTGTTGATGTTCACAGCACTGGGTTCGTGAAGAAGCAACTCTTGTAGAATATGCACATTACCACAATATGCTGCAAAGTGTAATGGAGTTAGCTGACTCTGTAAACAACAGAAAGAAAAAATAAAATACAGCTACCATTATTAATAAATGAGCATACAATAACAAATAAGAATTCACATCTAAGACAACATTTCCTCAGTAACTCCATTAGTGAAACACACTCAGCAAGTCACTGTACTACAAATACTATTACAACCTATTCTAGATAAATTATTACTTATGCCTTCCTCCATTTTCATTTAAAGGTACTTTACTCCCTCTCAGTACATATAGGAATATGGTCTACTGATCACACTTAAAGGAAAACTGACCCTTCAAATTAATTTTTTTTTCCTTCATTGCATCTTTATTTTCTGAACTACTATAATGCATTAAAGCAACTCTGTTTCTTAAAGAAATGAGTATGTTTTTCCACCCAATGGCCATCATGCAGCTAAACATATTAATGTAATCTTGTTTTAGTGCTTTCTTTTTCCCTTCTCAGAATCCATTTCAAGTCCCCTAGACATAAGGAAGTTATGCTGTCTTCCAAGTCCATTGAGACAGAATGGCAGCAGTGAGTCGCAGGCATCTTATACACCTTCTGTACAGGACTGCTTGCATTTGACAATCATACGCAATTCTCAGAGCCTATTTTAAACAACTTAGACCAATTATACAACTGCAGGTTTTTGCAAGGATTACTACTTTGTAGTCCTGTGCTTTGAGGAATCTCAGATGCTCTCCCACACTATTCCTGAGGTGTCACAGCTAGCACTGTAATCCAAGACCTGATAATTAATGTGTCAAAGAACTTGTTCTGCTACTCACTAAACCAGTGTCTGCAGCAGTAGAAAGATTTTTTTTTGTTATCCAAAATGTTGGAGAAATTTGAAAAAGTACTTGCTATTTTTGCTCAAATGTATTTTTAGAAGTACGATACAAAAAATGCAAAGGGTTTTTGAATTTGCGTTAGTATATTTTTCCACTTCTCTTGCATTGCTACCCATTGATTTATTACATTGCAGCATATTAACACTTTATAAAAAACATAATCTTTGCAAGACCCATCAGTAGTTCTTTGTGTAAGAGTAACACTGCTTTTAAGAACACTGTTGCCAGTACAGAAGATACCACCTACAAGTAGATCACTATACAAAATATGTAGTCAGCTATTAGTTGTTGTATTGCCATCTTTTCAGATGCCCAAAGTCGAACATTCTTACTGAAACTTGAGATTGTGCTGGAAGAAATGGCATCATTGTATAAAAAAATTATTACCAAAATAAAGACTCCGTGATCTGATCTGTACTGTTAACTTTAATAATTGTGTTTTAAAAAAACAAAACGCTTAAGACATAGGCAGACACACATTAAAAGAAAACAAACCATATTAACATTTTTCCATTTACATACACTATAAATTAAACATCTTTTCATATAACTACCATCAGTCTAAAATTAAATAAATTGAGGAATTCCTGCCTTCCCCTAAATCTCACTCCTCCTCCTGAACATTATTGCGCATGTATTGTTTCCACAATTTCCATTTATTTGTATGTAATTTGCTCCTTCCCTTTTCTAATGATCCCTCTTTCAGTTCTTCTATTACCTTTATAATATTCAATACTTCAAATATAGTTAGTTTAGACTTTGTTTTCCGATTTCTATTATTTTTTTTTTTTTTGGCAACCAACACAATTAAACTTAATAAGGCCTTACTATGTCTGGGCAATTCAAATCCTGTGTCCCAGCTCAAAAGAATCACCTCCTTAGCTACAGCCATTTGCTCACCCACTATTTCTGAAAAAGTAATTTGTAGGGATTTTTTTTTAATCTGCCAACTCATTACACTCCCAAAACATGCATTCCCAGTTACCACTTTCTTCTCCATCACACCTCTAACATTTATATACCTGAGGAAAAATTCTTTGTGGTCTGCTTGGAGTATAAAAATACCTATGCAAACACTTCAAGGCAGAGATCCTAAACCATCTGGACTTTGCTGCACACTTGGGAGCCACACATATGTCCTCCCATTATTTTTTATAAATTCATTTTTCAGTCTCTTCCCAGTCTTTTCTAACCTCCTCTTACAGATTCTTTTAGTTACCATGCAATATTTATATGTCATATTAATTATCCCTTTTTAATAGCCGCTACTACTCTATATTCTTAAGCAGAGCAGGTCTTTCATGTAACATTCCCCTATCCTGCTCTGTCTACCTATACTCTGATATCAATCATGCATATTATCCAGATACTCCCTTATTTTATCTTTAGCACTCAGCATTTGCACCACTTCTTGTTCTATAAGATTCCCCTTGCTCTGTAATACTTTAATCTTTGTCACCTCCTCCAAGTGATTCCTATTACTTCTTAACCATAACTTTTTTCCTTTTATTTCCATCATATTTTAAACTCCATTTTCATTTTATCCCACTCACTGGCTAGAACTTCTGAAAATATTTCTGGCTTCTCTAATAACTCTTGAATAATTTCCACAATTTCTTAAATTCTTCTATTTTCAACAGGTACGTGGGAATGCACCAGTGTTTCATTTTTACTTCGCTAACCTCCATTTTTATCTTAGTTTTTATAAATGCATGATCAAAAATAGTTATTGGATGCGTGCTGAAAATTCCAATTAATGCACCTGTTCCTTTGAAATATAATTTCCATCTTGTCTACCGAAGTTATTGTGCCTTGGGGAATAATATGCAAATTGTGTCCGAGTTCCTACTACTGAATGCACATCTTTTTTTCATACCGAATATTTTCATAAATTACTTCTGAAGTCTCTGTTATATTTTCCTTCTAGGTCCCCATGATACATCTTCACTACTGTAAATCAAATACCAGTTCCTACCTAGAAATAATTTTCCCTGCTGCAAGCTAATTATTTCTCCCAAAACTTTCTTAAGCTTGCAGCTATTTCTGAAATATAAATACATGCCAGCATAATCCCCCTCCTTTAACAACAGCCCCTTACTACCGCAAATCTACCATTATTGTTTTTCTCCCTCTTCTACCACTACTGGGGCCCCCTCTAACAATTAGTATAATTACTCCACTCTTCCTTTGTCCCAGATATTCATCTGAATATCTACCCTGAAGTCCTTTCATTGTCAAATTCACATGCTCATTCCTTTCAAAATGTGTCTTATGCAGCATTGCTATTTGCACTCTTCATTTCTTAATATTCCTTATTGCCTATAAGGCCATTTATGTTCCAGGATAATTAGGATAGCATGGCCATTATGATAAAAGCTTACTGTTCCCAACCATTACACGTGAACGTTTTTTCAATGTGTATTTTCAACTTTTGTGTTACATACACACACTGCTTGGCAAGTTGATCTTTTATATAGTTGTTTCTCCTGATCTCCATTTGAATATCTGTCTCATTTTACAGGACTTTCTGTATTAATGGCAATCCGCAAACAAAAAAACCAAAAC
Source organism: Protopterus annectens (assembly GCF_019279795.1). NCBI lineage: Eukaryota > Metazoa > Chordata > Ceratodontiformes > Protopteridae > Protopterus > Protopterus annectens. The sequence continues at coordinate 1,330,871,875 of NC_056745.1, forward strand.
AAACAAACAAAAAAAAAATTTAAGAACACTTCCATTCCCTATTATCTTAAAACAAACACAAAAAACTATGTACATCTTCATAAAATGAATTGAAGCCTCTGCATAGGAACTGTCCCAAATTGACAGCTGTGCCCACAGGCATTACCTACCCTAAAATTAAGGTTACCCAAGTTAAAATGCATGCTACAGCCTGTGTTCACACATACACTGATCATAGTCTGTTCTTTTATCTGTATTCTCCTCCCAGATGTGAAAAACAGCTTGTATGTTTTCAGAAAACATTCAATTTTAGCCCTATGAAAATGTGCCCTGGCTATCTTTATGTAAAACTAAACTGTATGATGTTCTATTAAAAGCTTTAAAGTATTAGGACTACTGGGGAGGTTGCCACCTCCCATTCACATCCCATAATTTCAAACATTTTTTCATCGAACTGCCTGCCATTGCATTTCCTGGAAAGAATGCTTAGAATGTTCAAAATTAATTGCTTGCACCCAGACAGCTTGTCTCCATGTAAAAGTAGTCAGCAATGAATCTTTATCAATTTCACTCAGAAGTGAATGTACAACTGCCATCAGCTGCAGACTCCAAATGAACACTTGCTGATGAAAAAAAACAAGCTAATGTCTTTGCAAATGTAAGAAATTTAGCATTCTTCATGGCTTTCAACATTTTGTCTTATTTTTTTCAAGCCCATTTGCTTACAAAAACACTTGTTTATAGCTTAAGGCAAGAGCATTAATCTAGATATTCATCCTTGTAAAAATAAGAAAAATCTCTTAATTCTAAATACAATCGGTGCACTTTTTGTACCCCACCTCGACAACCCAATATCACAGCATATTCATAGTTAAAAATAAATTATTCACTCTCCATAATGTTCAGTCTGTGTTGTCCATTTTCATTCTTCCTCATCCGTTGGGTTCGGATCCAATCCTCGAATCTGACTCGGCCATTCCTAAAGCTCATGGTAACGAAATAGCTGTCACACTTCTCCCCTACTCATAATGCACCACACCCCCTAACATAACCTAGATCTTGTTTGCTGATTTACCTACAAGTCATAACTGCTAAAATGTATACAGACATTTGTGTATGTCCTACAGAAGGAATTATATCTGGAGCTCAGTCAAAAAGGACAGTGGCTTCATTGATCTCCAGATATAGTTCTTCCAGAAGTTTGCAGAAACAATGGATAGGGTTGGTGGGTGAGAAGTTGAGGAAGAAGGAAAACAGACAACAAAGATGGAATGCTATGGTGAGTCTTCAGGGTGGCTAGCTGGGAGGCCACTTTATCCTGGACCTCCTCAGATACAGCTCCTGCTAGGGTATCTGATAACTCCTTGATCAGATCTCTTTGGAGCTTAGTACAATGTGCCAAAAATTCAGACACCTTAAAGTGAAGGTCGATGATGCATATACCCGCTTTATGAATATATCCACTGCCCTAGACTCTCGATTGGGGGGAAAACAGTGGAACGCTCTTCAGCTAGTTCCTTTTTGGTGGCTGCCATCACCATCACCACCATAGAATCTACTACTAACTCCTTAGCCCAATGCTGATGGTCCTCTGGAGGTGACAGTATTGGCTCTATGGAATCAGGAGCCTTCCAAGCCTGCTGCTCAATCAATTTAATAAGATCATCAGTGGGAGGAATCAACCAAGAAATAGATGGGCGAGCACCAAAAACCTACAAGTACACCAACTCCACAGAAGTAGGGTCTTTGGGCTTCCAGTTACCCCTCTGTTTCAGAATCTCTAGAAAGTCTCCAAAGGAGACGTCTACTGGGGGTGACCAAGTGGAGCCCTCCCCATCATCGAATATGTGTCTTCTGTGACTGATTTTTCAGGGGAATCTAAGTGTTTCCTCTTACATGTCTTCTTCCGGGGTGGGTCCTCAGTGGGAATCTCTGAGGAGGACTCGGAAGAAGAGGGGCCCTGTGCAGTTATCTTGCAGCTTAGGTGCTCACTGCCTGGGCTTGGAGGTTAGTGGCATCTCTGGGTGAGTGGGAGTCCTGGGATAAAACTCTGACATGGAAGGGGCCAGTGGAGAGCCTGCAGAGGCCAATGCCCTCTCCATTACCTAGAAGGCAGGCTCCCCAAACTGGGATGGGAGGGTGGAACCGAGAGGGACAACCTCGGAACAAAGGTCGGACCCCGCTCCAAGAGATCTACCCACAAAGTAGGAGATGAGAAGAGCCCACATCAGCTGAGATTCCAAGAGTCAAGGACGACTCCAAATAAAATACTAGAGTTGATCCAGAACCCTTGGACCCGACAGCGGAGTTACACCCCTGGGAGTCCATCTGTCCCAATGGAACAAACAAAAGTCAAAGCAGATCCTGGAACTGAACTGGGAAAGGCTGTCTGCATCAGAGCAGCTGGAACCAGAGAGATCAGAGTTGTAAGCCCTAAGCCCTCAGAGGGCATTAGAGGAAGATTTGGTGGAGTCCTGGGAGAGAAAGCCCCATCCCCAGAGGGGAGTGAGGTCTGGGAAGAAACAGAAAGATGCCTAGCCACTAGGAGTTGACCCACCAACCTTACGACATCAACATCAGTCAGACTCCTGAAGGGATGGACAGAGAAGCCTGAGGGGGATCCTGCTCTGTCAAGAAAAGGACTCAGGAGCTGTCTCACAAAGGGGTCAATGGAGGACAAATACCTTGTCCTGGGTACAGTAAGTATATTTTCTTTCGTCACTGATGGTGATTCCAATATTTCTGGAAGCATAGTAGGTAGAATTGAGACCAATGGGAAAGCTGAAGATGTTGGTACCAATGTGACTGGCACTGAGACCTGTCATGCCGTAGTAGACAGTGCCGAAGTAGTTGGTTCCGATAGTTTTCTGACTTTAGCCTTTGGTTCCGCTGAAGCAGTGGGACCCAAAGGCTTATGCTTTTTGGTTGCAAGAGCCGTAGGAGACACCGGCACCAAGTAACTTTTCTTGAGCCCATGTTCAGATTTAAAGGGGGACATGTCGGGCTAGGACAGAGCCTCCTCAAAAGAGGACTTAATTAGACCTTTCGATATTCATTTATTTTTCCTTTCGACTAAGGCTCGGTGACTGAATGCCTGGCAAATCGTACAGTCTTGTCGAAGATGAGCTGGGCCCAAGCAATACACACAAGAAGAATGCCCTTCGGAACTGGGCATCTTTCGTCCACAATCCTGGCATTGTGTAAAGTCAGTAGTTCCTTTCGATTTATCCGCCATGTTGACAGCCACAAAAAATCAAAGGTCAACAGTCAGCAGTCATACACACATGCACACAGAAAGAAAGGAAAGCTACCAACAATGGTAGGCCTAAACTGCTTAATGAGGTAGAGCGGGGAAAGGTAGTACCAACAATGGTAGGGAAAGAATATCGTATGGTGAAACAGCACACTCACTCAACAAAGAAGAGTGAGAGAAAACTACAAGGAAAAACAAGATGGGTAGAAAAAAGTACAGATGAAAAAAAAATGTTTTATATATATATATATATATATATATATATATATATATAGGATCACTACTAAATCCCGAATGTTCACAATCTCGAAGACCGGAATCCCGAGACGAGAATCTCAAATGCCGGCAATACCGAAAATACACATTCCCAAAACTCATAATCCCGATGTAAAACATCCACAAAGTTAAACACATACGAAGTAATCTGTAACAGTCCCCTGATATAAATAGAGTAGTATACTGTCACTTACTTCACACATCCACAAAACATAATCCATACGAACTACCTCTGATAGCTCCCTGCTATAAAAGGAGTAGTACACATTTAATTAGATTTCAGCTTTGGCTAAGAAATATTACTGTGTGGATGAATTGCGTGACAGACTGGCCGCTGAGTATCCTTCAACTCCTAAGCACCGTAAACTTCTTGCTAGACAATCATTTTCACTTGCTGCTATATAATCAAAAGGAGTATATGTGCATGGTATTGGTCCATGCAAGAGTGTGGGTGCTGAAAATCATTTACAAAAGTCAAACGGTGTTTAACATGTTTTAATGAGCACTTGCAACGTTAATGGGTTTTTAAAATTAGGGATCTTTAGTTATGAATGGGATTACTTTTGTCAAAGTAGAAACTGTATTTATTAAAATACGGTAGAGTCATGTGATGCCTACTTCCGGAAGTGTTAACTTCTTCATTTATATGCTGTAAAATGCTGGATTTATATGCTTTCTACTGCTGGTGTTACATATACTGAAAACCGCAAGTCTGGTGTGTGTTTATGTTTAAATTTACACATTTTGTTGTCTGCGATGCTGAATTTTAATGGCAGCAAAAGTATGTCATAACGTTTTTACGGTGATGATGTCAATGTACTGATTCAGTATTTCAGGCAGTCGGTATTACCATATTCGGGATTGTGAACGTTCGATATTACCGGCATTCGGGACTCTCATCTCGGGACTCCGGTCTTCGAGATTGTGAACATTCGGGATTTAGTAGTGATCCCATATATATATATATATATATATATATATATATATATATATATATATATGCAAGGTTGAAAGGAAAATTCAAAGAAAAACTATGACATTTCAATTAGCTTGCAAGAGAATCTGGCTGACGCATTTTGTGACAAAAGCAGCACATGAAATGTGAGGTAATTGGGGGAGGGGTATTGTGGGTAGAGTCTTGGCTCAAGAGTTTTTGGCTGGCGCAAGCTATGTAATGGCCGATCCAGTTCCGAGGATTGGAACCATGTCCCAAAGGTCAAGGATAAATGAAGTTTGATAACATCAGATCAAATCTTTTCCATTTACTTGTATAAGCTTTTCTTGTTGAAGGTTTATGGGAAGATAACAGGATATGGCAGACAGGGGAAGAGAGCATTGGTTGTCTGGCTACTAATGGAATTGGAGAAACCAAGCTGTTAGCTTGAGGTTTGAAATGTCTGTATGTATCATCCTGTTGGATGTGACAGGATGTCCAGAACTGGAACCAGAGTCCAAGGTTGGCATAGTAGGTGAGGCCAAAAGAAGGGGAACCACATCTGCTGAGGCTAGTAATGTGCAATAAAGATGACTTTGTTCTTCAACCTGGCAGCTTTCTGCAGAAATTTTGAAATTAGTGGAATTGACGGGTAGGCATAACATAGACCAGGAGGCCATTTGTGAAATAGAGCATCTCTCTGTGATTCCCCCGAGGGGGGATTAAGGCAAAGCAGCTGCTGCATTTGTTGTTTAGAGGCAAAGCAAAAAGACTGCAGCAAGGCTGGCCCCATTGATGGAAAATAATTTCTGTCACTTTCCTGTTGAGAGACCACTCATGAGGTAGAAGACTGGACCTGCTCAATTTGTCTGCTATCACACTGGGCTTCCCCAGAATGTGCACTTCTATGAAAAAGCGATTGGACGAGATCGCCCACTGCCAAACTCTGAGTGTTTCTTGACACAAGGGGTAAGATCTGGTCTATCCTTGTTTGTCGATGTACCAAACTAATGACATATTGTCGTTTGAATTGATAGTGTCCTTTAAAGGGAGAGCACCTTGGAGGGCCTGCAATGCTAAGAGCACTACTCTCATCTCTAGGACATTTATATCAAGTTATCCTTTTAAAGGGACCAAGTGTCTTGGGCTGTTTTCCCTCAGAAAGTGACCCCCCCCTACCCTATCTGGGAAGCATCTGTGGTCACTATGGTCTCGGGCTGAGGGAGTATGAATGAACAGCCTTGTAGAACCTAATCTGACTGAATCCACCACCTGAGGTTTTTCTTGCATGCCTGAATATTTTTTTATTTGTGCTGATATGCACTGGTAAAGAATTGACCACGGTGTTGTTAGCATCCATTGAAGAATTCTCATATGAAATCTGGCTAGAGGGACTAAGATTATTGCCGCCAACATCGATACTAAAGCTTGAAGGACCAAGCGGGCTGAAATCTTGGTACTGTGAATTATTTTTCTGACATGGAGTCTGATAGTCTGTACTCTTGAGCAAGAAAAAGAATGATCATTGACGTCATGTTGAAAACTGCTCGTATGAATTGCAAATTTTGAGTAGACTGTAGGTAAGATTTGTCAGACTTTATGGTTATCCCCAGAGATGGGAGCAAATCTGGAGAACCTGATTCCTTGCCCTTATTAACAGATGCCTGGTCAGGGAGGTAATGAGCCAGTTGTCTAAATATGGAACCCCTGCAGTCTGAAGTGAGCTGCTACTACTGCCATGTATTTAATATACATCCTGGGAGCTGTGATGAGGTCAAAGGGCAGAACTCTGAAATGGTAGTGACTGGCACCCACCCGGATAATTCCTCCTAGATTGTCTGTTCATTTTTATGTGATAGTACATATCCTGAATGTCTACTGAGCACATTCAGTCGTCCTTGCTCAGAAAAGGGAGAATGGACTAAACCGAGTCTCTCCAAAACTTTCTGTTTTGAACTGACTTGTTCAAGTTGCTGAGAGCCAAAATTGGTCTCCAGTACCTTGTTTTCTTTGGCACTTAAAAGAATCGAGTAAGTTCCATATTCTATCTGGTCTGGTGGGACCTCTTGGATGCCATTTTTCCTCCAGCTTTTGCATTTCTAATGCTGCTACTTTCCTCTGACTGGGCGGAACATTGGGAATCTGAGTATAGTTGGAGGTGGAAGGGTAAAGATAATTATATAACCTCAGGAAATAATTCTCGGCACCCATGTATCTTTTGTCATGTCTAGCCAGGCTCTCTGGTGCAGGGATAGTCGACCCCTAGACTGCCTACAGAGGTGGACAATCAGGACTCCTTTCAGGAGTGCTGGTAGGGTCTATCAGAAAAAGAATCTCTGGACCCATGGTTTTTCAGGCTTCCTCTGCTGCGGGGCAGCAACGTACATTAGAGTTCCCCCCTCTGCCCCTAGGGGAACTTTCTCCATGTGTGTCCTGGAAAGGACCTTGGGACTTTCTGAACCACCTGAACACCTCATTGATTCCTAGAAAAAAACTTTGAGGGGTCAAAAAAATGTACTCTCACTGCTGATAGGGTCATTCCATCCTTCCCACACCTGGAAAGTGTGTCCTTCACTTTTGGGCCAAACAAGGAAGTGTACTGATGAACGAGGACTTAAAAGGCTCTGCAAAATCACACAAGTGCATCCAGGCATGCCTCCTAATGGATATGCCTGAACCTGCTGCCCTTGAGGTGCCTTCGGCTGCATGTGAAATAAACCTGATGGATGAATTCAAGAGAGATTGGAGGATAGCCAACTGAGAGGTCACAGACAACTGGGCCTCAGCAGAAATGGTCCTTGAAAGGGAATTTGAAAGTTCTTTGATCAAATCCCTTTGCAACCTAGCAAAATGTGCCAAAAAGTTCAGTGAGCTAAGAGCAAAGATCTCTGAAGCATTGACACACTTCCCAAACCTGTCCATCGCCTTAGACTCCTGTTAGGGGATGAATAGACAAACTCAGTTTGGCAAGTTCCTTCTTGGTGGCTGCCACCATGACCATGGCATTCACAGGCATTCCTTTTCCCCAAAATTCCTTCCACACAGGTGGAGCTAGAATACTATCTGGCCTGTTAGGCATTGGTTCAACTGAATCAGGCTCCTTCCATGCCCACCAAGAGACCAAATCAATGAGCTCATCGGTGGACAGAGTAAACCAGGAAGTAAATGGGCCACCTCCAAAGGCCTCCAGAAAATCTGACTCCTCAAGTGGGTGGCTGAGGTTCCAACCACCTCTCTGGTTAAGAATCTCAAGTATGTCACCAAATGAGACATCTTCCAGAAGTTATCATGGCAACCCTTCATGCTCATCAAAATCAATATAGTCAATGACCGACTCTTGTGGAGAGTCCAAGTGCCTCCTCTTGCACTATCTCTTTCTAGGGACTTCCTCAGTGGGGTGCTACGGGGAAGTGTCAGAAGAGACTAATAAACCCTGTTGGGTAGTCTGGGGGTCTCGAGCAGGCTATCCCTCTGGCAAACAATGACAAGGTTCCAAGCTCAGAAGCATCTGGGAAGTAGATTGAGGATCAAGGAGGTTAAATCCATCCATCCTGTCAGAACAGAAAATACTCTCTTCACAACCTCGATGGCAGAACACCCCGGAGAGAGAGGGAGAGAGACAGAAGACCCCAATGCCAAGAAGGCAAGCCTTTAGACTGCTGTCTCCTCCCACCCTGAAAGCAATCTCTCCAAGGAGGAAGTTGGAGCAGAACTATCAAATGCCAAAGCACCAATGTGCAGAGACAGCTCCAAAAGCTTCAGAGTTGACTTCAATGCCTTGGACCCGACAAGGAAGCTTTGGCTCTGAGAGTCATCTGGATCTAAAGACATTGGAGCTGCAGTGCTCAGAGTAAACTTAGGATCCAAAGATAAGGTTATTTTCAGATCTGAGCCAGACAGACCAAGAAGGCTCGGGATCCAGGGACTCCAAAGCAACCAAAAGGATCAAAGAAGAAGTATGAAGTGGTGGAGTAGTAAATAGATGGGCCTCCTGACCCAAAGGGGCAGGAGCCAGTAAAACATCCATCTAGATCTGCACTGAGAGGAACTTCTGCATCATTCTGTCCACATCTTCCTCTGTCAAACTTCTGGACAAATGAGACAAAGCAAGGGAAGAAGACTTTGATAGGTGCCTTTCCAAAAATGGTGAAGGAAGCCTTGAAGGCACAGTATCAAGAGAAGGGTTATACCTGGTCCTTGAAAGAACAGTGGTACCAGAGACCATGGGATCCATAGGTTTCTCTGTCAGATCCAAAGTCGTAGGATCCATTAATTTCTTTCTCTTTGGATCCAAAGGAGAAGAACTTCAGGATCTTCTTGGATGCAATTAAATCTCTTCCTAGAAGACTCAGAAATCAGGGTTGAGGCAGTGGAAGGCATCGGAAACAGAAATTTGGATCCCTTAGCTTTAGTCTTGGGGGATTAAGCCCCAGCAATAGCTTCATCAAAGTATGATGAAAACAAGCCTTTCAGGATAAGTTTGTTTTTATCTGTTCAATAAAGCCCTGGGACTGAAATTGTGGCAAACTGAACAATCCTCTTAAAGGTGCTGCAGGCCTAGGCAATAAACACACAAGAGTATGGGCATCAGATGAGGCAAATTGTGCTCACCCTTTAAACAATTTTTGAAGCCGGAAGGACCCTTCCCAGCCATTTTAACAACAAAAGTAAAAAAACTAACAAAAAAGTATTTTTTAATGAGGAGGAAAGATAAGAAAAAGAAAATCAGAAAATACCAACAATGGTAACAAAGCTACATTTAAGTGTATAACAGGAAAGAGAAGGAAGAAAAATTACAAACAATGGTAAAAGAGATATACAGTATTGTATGAGAGTAAGGGAATAAGCATACGAGTTATATATGAGTTATCAGAAAGATATCACTGCAAAAAAACTAGCACTTATCTGCGAAACCCGAGAGCTAAGGCTGACCACATCTTTTCACGAAAGTCAGCAAACGAGATCTGGGGTATGTTAGGGTTTGGTGCATTATGGGTAAGGGTGGAGCTCAAGATCTATTTGGTTACCACAAGCTTTAGTAACTGCTGAGTTGGATCCGAGGATCCGATCCAAACCCAACAGCTGAGGATAGAATGAAAATTGATAACATCAGATTTTGTTTTTGCTAGGCCTTTCTGTTCTTGTTAAACTGTGAAGCCTATATTTCTTATAACTAAAATACTGCATTTAAAAATGTCTTTGATCCTCCAGTAAAAAAGAAATCTGGAGAGACGTGGATACAGCAACTTGAATATTACACCTGCCTCTTGACATTACACGACTGCTGGGATAAATTTGCTTCTCTTTTGCCTGGTGTATAATGAGTACTCATTTTCCACAAACACTCTGCTGTCTCCAATTTTTAATACTTCTCCCTTCTGCCAGAGTTTTGTCAAGATCAACTCTTTCTGCTAATATGACGCATCTTTACCAATATGGGCCTTGACTGTTGTCGCTCTCCTACTCTGGATACGACAGAAGAGTCTTCATGGGTTCTGTTCACAAGCAGCTTTATTATATATAAACTTATCACAATAAAAGTTTACTAACTTAGGTAACATATACAATCTAGCTATTGCAATCATATATGCTCACTCTCTGGCTAAACTCTCAAAATGGCACTGAGTTTAGCATGCTATTTATATGTGCATGTTCAGTCCTTGATATGCTTCTTAAAGATACAGCAGATACACTCCGTTCGAAAACTTCCCTCTTTGAGAAATAGATCATGCAATGTTATGAATCACATTTGGCATGCAGATAATACAAATAGTTCTTTGTCATGCAATTCTACAGAACTAGGTACATATATACAGTTATGTCCATGTTGCTGTGTATTTCACACTGGGCCTGGAAATATGACCAAATCGTGTGACATAAAACTGAGAATAAGATTTTGCAACTAGAGCTGTCTCTACAGAATGTTCAACCTTGAGGCTATCTGGAACATCCTCAAGAATGGAAGTAGAGATTGAGATACATTCTGGGAAGGGAACAATGTCTCACCTGCTCTGAGATCTACAGTCTGTATCACAGAAACTATGCTGCGACAACGACTCTGGTACAGGAAGAAGATGTCTGCAAATTCTCCTGTACTCCACACCCTCAGATTCTACAAAGTAGGATCTCAGCTCTGTGCATATACCTGTAACTAGACCAATCCGGTCGAAACCTTTTGTTGTCTGTATCCTCGCTGTCTCTCCTTTTAACAGATGAAGAAATCTGGTCGATTTATCATTAACTGGACTTCTGGATAGAATGCTTCTTGAATAACTGGGTTAGCTTTAGGCCTCAATAAACTGAAACTAATCGATAGCATTGTTCTGGTTTGCCTGGATAGAAGTCTTTGAGCAGGTGAGCAAAGTGTATCATCACGGGGTATGTTTCTGAGATTAAGTAAATTCAAAAGATTGGTATTGTCACGCCTTGACCTTTCAAGTAATTGCTTTGCACGCTGCACTGCATGTTCAGCTAGTTCATTTGACTGTGGATATTCAGGACTGCTAGTAACATGTACAAAGTCCCATTCTCTTGCAAATTGCTGAAATAACTGACCAGTAAATTGAGTACCATTGTCAAAAATAACTGTGTTGACTACCATGAGCTGAGAAATGACGTTTCAACTTAGTAATAACAGTACTGGATGTTAGATTAGATAGTATTTATTTATTATTTATTTTATTGACATTTGTTTACCGGGAAAGTGTACTGGGCCATGCTAGCCCATTTTCAGTGGAGGCCCAGGGAGAAAAGCTCCACAGTAACAGTTAGAAATGACAACACACTTCAGCATTTCTCACAGTAACAAGTATCAATGAGACAATGATACAACCTGTCAATCTACATATGAACTCATAGATTGGACAATAAAAGGATAAAAATAAACAAAAACAGGAACATAAAAGTTTCCTAAACTACTATTTACATAGCAGCACATTAGGGTGTCAATAACATTAGTATTTGACTAGAGAAGTATTTACATAGTAAAAAGTGACCCAGTGACACAAAGTACATCCTGCTGACAGACAAATGAACTTATAAACTGCACAAAAAGAACATAGAAGTTTCCCAACCTACTATTTACATAGTATATACATAGAATAGAGTGGGCATTGTGAAAACTTATTATAAATCTAGAGTAAGGGGTACAAGGTTACAGGGGAAAATGGGGGTGAATTTGGGTGAAGACAGAGTAGGTTAGAATTTAGGTACCTGCTGAAGAAGGAGTTGAGCAGTTACATATCCATGAGGAAGAGAGGAGGCTGTGGAGGGCAGCTTTGAAGGTAGCTGGTGATGGTTGTAATCGGACTGGAGCTGGAAGGCTGTTCTAACTTTTGGACATGGTCCATAAGTATAGTAATTGGCCTGCTGGGAGTTGTGGCTTGTGTATTTGGAGCAGACATTGGTGCTCATAGTGAAGAGGACAGGCTGGATTACACAAGGAGAAGATGAAGCTTACGGCTGGGCAGATATAAGGTTTATATACCATTTTATGAGTGGTGGAAAGCTGAAGGAGAAGATAGTGGGGGAGTTCAAGCCATTTAAGTTGCCTTAGGGCAGTATAGTAGTAAGTAGAGTGTTGAGTATTTATGGCAAATTTAGCAATTTTGTTATAGCAAGTGTCTAATTTTGCCATTAGGGAAGACTGCAGATTGGTTAATAAGGGGGCACCATAAGTTAGAGAAGGTAGAAGGTAGGATAGTGTGAGTGCTTGTTTGGAATGGAGGGAGAGAAATTTGTTATGTCTATATAGCAGCCCAAGTTTTTTGTGGGTCTTACTAATATTGTTTTGGATGTGATGATCAAATTTAAGATTTTCATCAATAATTACTCCTAGCAGTTTAGTATGGGTAATTAGCTCAATTTGGGTGGAGCTGAGAGAAAAATCTCAAGGTCAGCTTTACTGATGGCCGAGTTTCTTTTGGGAGTGAAGATTATGAGTGTGTTTTTTTTGGATTTAGGGAGTAGTGATTTTTATGTAGCCACAATTCTATTGAGGAAAATAAATCAATCTCAAACCAGTTTGAATAACAGCCTAGCAATACTAAGTAATGTTAATTGTCCCACTCGAAGATATCAGTGACTACTGTTGACCAAGGTAGTTCAGGAACTTGACTTTGCTGAAGTGGTTCTCTTTGCAAATGCGGTTTAGTACTGTTGCATACAGAACAAAAAGAAAGAACTTTATCTATGTCTTTCAGTATTGAAGGCCAAAATACACGCTCTCTTGCCTGTCTCTTAGTAGATACAGAACCTAGGTGACCATGATGCAAAATCTGGATATATTCATGTTGTGAGGAAGCAGGAACAATTTTAAGACTTTGAAAATAATGCCATCTTCCATCAACAAGTCATCTCTGCAGGGAAAATAAGTTTGCACTTCATGTGGTACACTAGATTGCTTTGACGGCCATTCAACATTAATATAGTGGATGAGCTTTTGCAAAACTGGATCAGACTTTGTGTGATCTCTTAACTAATCAAGCCTACTGGTAGAAAACTTATGCACTGCCATCATGTCAAACTCAAAATTCTCTGCGTCAAGCTCTTCTGTCGTATTTCTGGGTGATGTGGATAAGGTATCAGCCAGCTAGAGTAGTTTGCCTTTCATACAGACCATTTTGAAGTTGTACTTTTGCAATCTGAGCATCATTCTTTGTAATCTTGCTGGAGCTGAATGCATAGTCTTCTTTCGAATAGTAACTAGAGGTTGGTGGTCAGTTTGAATCTGAATAGCTCAACCATAAATATAATCATGAAACTTTGAACAAGCAGATACTATTGCCAAAAGTTCTTTCTCAGTTTGAGTATATTTGGGTAAGTGTTCTAGATGCATTGGCTACTGGTCTGCCCTCTTGAAGAATAACTGTGCCAAGGCCAAATTGTGAAGCACCACAGGAAAGATTGACTGGTTTACTGACATCATAGTGTCTTAATGTAGGTGGGGCATTTCTGCTTAAGGTCTTCAAGTGCCTTCTGGTGTTGTTCTAACCAAGACCAAGTAACATTTTTGCATGTCAGCTCTCTTAAAGGTGCTGACAACTCGCTGAAGTCTTGTATAAACTTGCCTAAATAGTTGACCATGCCTAGGAAATGCTGTAGAGCTTGAATATTACCTGGTGTAGACACCTCAAGAATAGCTGCTTGCTTGGTCAGCTCTGGTCTCAAGCCAGTACTGGTAAATAAATGACCTATACATGTAACTTCTGGTAGTCTGAATTTACCCTTCAGAGGACTGAGCTTCAAGTTTACTTCATGTGCTCTGTCTAGAACTCTCTTTAGGTTTTTGTCTTGCTCTGCTTCACCACTGCCTCCAACCAATAAATTATCTACTATTATGGCACAAGGGTAACCTGAAATAATTTGCTCCACTGCACGCTGGAAGACTTCACTTGCAGAATTTATTCCAAATGGCATCCTTAGGAATATGTATCTGACAACTGGGGTACTGAAAGTAGTTAGTAATGAGAATTTACGATGAAGCATCACTTGCCAAAATGAACTTTTTGCATCCAAGACAGAAAAAACAGGGGCATTCGGTATCAGAGCTGCAACCTCTTCAACTGTATGCATTGGATGATGCAGTCTCTTCAATGCTTTGTTCAGATCTCTTGGGTCAATACATATTCTGATTTTGTCTGAGCCTTTTTAGTGAGCTGCTACCATGGATGACACCCATTCAGTTGGTTCAGTAATTGGACAAATTACACCTTGCGGTAGCATTTTATCCATCTGAGCTTTGACTTTATCCTGTATAGCTAACAGACCTTTTCTTGCTGGTCTGACTACTGGCGTGACATCTGGGTCTGCCTTCAGGGAATACACAACTGGAAGTTTGCCCAACTTGTCATTGAAAACATCAGCATACTCTGAGAAAATGGCTTCAGAAAAATTGGAACTAGTATATGCACTTATATGATGAACTTCTTTGGTAAAAGAAAGCATATTCATTCTCAAACTGTCTTTGAGACCCAATAGTGACTGCACAGGTCTTCAAACTACATAAAATAACAAGCTGTAACAGTTCTTAACCAAATAACGTGAAAACATTGCTGAGCCTCAGTTTGAATTTCTTCACCTCCATAAGCAACAAATTTCGCACTACCGCCTACATTGAGTTGCTCATTAGTTCTCACTATAGCAAATGTGTCTGCTGATATAACATTACATATTGAACCAGTGTCTACTTTGAGCTCTGTGGATTTACCATTGATCTGTACAGTACAATTCACTGCATTAACTCTTTCGCCAAATACTGATACACCATCTACATAGAAAGTAGCGTTGCAGTCTACTTGATCAATTTGATTTTTTGTGTGACCCTTTACAACTGTGTGGGGTTTAGATGATTTGCAAAACTTTTGAAAATGGTTCCATTTTTTTACACTTCTGACATTGATAACCAAATGCTAAGCATTTCTCTATTTTAGACTCAAGACAGAGAACACAATTGCGACAGTTAACAATAAAGCTGGACTTGGGTTTTGTTGCTTCACATTTGTACTGAACTGAGCATGCTTCTTTCTTAGAACTTACTGGAAAACTATGTGGTTTCCCTGGTGAACCAGCAGGGGTTGTGGCTGCCATGTGCTTAGGCCTACTTATGTTTGCCACATGTATTTGCTATGGAGTCTGCCAAAACCATGCTCTTGTCGCTTGCAAGCATACCTGCGTGCTTCTCTTTAACTTCATGGATTTGACAAATCTCTGTGGCTTTACTCAATGTTAAGTCACTGTCCCGAAGCAAAATCTTTCTCAAAGCAGCACAAATTAATACCACTCACGTGCCTGTCTTTGATTAACTCATCTTTTAAGTCACCAAACCGACATATTTTTGGCTTTGTTTCTCGGGTCAATAATATAAGCTGCAAAAGGTTCCCCTGGTTTCTGATCTCTTGTGTAAAACAAATGCCTCCCTAATGTAATATTTGTCTGGGGTTACACAGTTCCCTGAATTTGCGCTTCAAACATTTGGGATCTTCCCTTGATTCAACCTGTACAACACATATGATGATTTTCACCATCTCCCACATACACTGCTGGTGCATACACAAATGAATGCTCTCTTTCAGTAGCCTCTGATCCAGCTAGGTTTAGCAAAATGAATGCCCTGGTCTGTGCATCTTTGTCTGAATAAGCTGTTTGTATAAAAATGTCATACTCTTGCTCAAATATTCTTCAGTTCTCTGCAATATTCTGATCAAATACAAGTAGTAAGAGCTTTCAAAATCCATCTGCCATTATAACACATACCAGTGAGGGGTTTTGCAAATATCCACGAACACATACACATATGCCAGAAATTTATGCCAGTATTTGTAACTTTGCCAAATAGCACAGCAAGCCTCTGTACAACTTAACATTGTGAAATAAGTCTCTCAGGCACTGTAGTGCTCTTGAAATTACTGTACTGCAAGAAATCACAAGTTTAAGAAAGATTTGAAATAACTGCACGACGCGAATGAACTGGGCAGAAGTAGCTCAGAGTCCGAAACATTTCGAAGTTAATTGCACTTTGTGAATAAACAGTACACAGTACACTGAAATTTCCCAAAATGGCGGTACTTTGCCAGGTAATTCTTTACAATGCAGCAAACACTCTGTAATGGCAGCATTTTGTGAACAGACACACCCAGCACAAGAAACTTTTTGAAATGGCTATACGTTGACTGTAATTCATGAAATAGTTGCACTTTGCACACACACAAACTTTTCGGAATGCATGCACAGTTGTAAGCACACACTGTAAGCACTTTTACACACTTTGAGATACTTCCAATAACTCTAGTTATGCCCTTGATATAATAAAAAGTTTTAGTCTATTTATTTTATTTATTCACCGGGAAAGTCCAACTGGAATACATATCCATTTTCAGTGGAGGCCCGGGGAGAAAAGCTCCAGAAATACAGTGAATATTTAACAAATACAATTAATAAGTATAATACTAACAGTTCAAATATTAATGCATATATACCAAGATACCAGGAGATATTAAGAGAAAAGTTAAGAAGTAAAGTAAAGGATGTGGTATACTATCTGGGCAGAGATGCCAGTAGAAATGAGGAGAGAAAAAAAATATAAAGCAAGGAGCTGCTTAGAGAGGTATAGTGAGGGAGATTAACCTGGGTTAGTGCAGGTACATATCCAATGGTTGGTGAAATAATGTTTAGCTGCAATTTTAAACTTTGTTAGAGAGGGTTCTAGGGTTAAGGCAGGAGGGAGTGAGTTCCAAGTTTTTGCTATGTAGTTGGAGAAAACTGAATCACCAGCATGACTGCAGGATTTAGAGGTCTTTAATATTAATTTGTCATTAGATCTCAGTGGTCTGGTACTGGTGTGAGGGATAATTAAGGGTTGTATTCCTGGTACTCTGTCTGGTTGGTAAGTATTCTATGGGCTAAAGTAAGCTGATTATAGAGAAGTAGGTTGGGGAACTCGAGCCATTTTAGTAGTTTTAGATTTTGACAGTGATGTGTACGATAGGTAGTAGGTAGATCCTACAGCGAATCTAGCGATATGGTTGTAGCAGACTGTTAACTATTAAGTTTGGTTTTTGAGAGGTTAGTGAGAATGGGGGAGGCATATAGGAGAGAGGAGAGTAGGTGGGTGCTTGCTGTGTTAGTTCTGGCCAAAGGGGTTAAGAAGACTTTGTTTCTGTAGAGTGAGCCCAGTTTTTTACTGGTGTTTTTAATTATTTGTTTAACATGTAGGTCAAATTTCAGATTGTTGTCAATTAGTACCCCAAGTAGTTTGGTGTGGCTATCAAGGGATATAATGGTGCCATTGTTGGATGTGATACTGAAAGTGACCTGAAATAACGACAGGTGAGGAAAACAGCAACAGCTTGGTTTTATTAGCATTTAGTAGATGTTGTCTGTTAGAGAACCAGTTTTCTACTAAGTTAAATGTTTTTTGGGTCTGGGATTGGAGTTCTGGGATGGAATTGGCTGAGCAGACCAATGTAGAGTCGTCTGCATATTGTATACAGGTAGCTTCAGGGGTAGCTTTTTGTAGATCATTAACAAAGACTGAGAATAGCAGAGGACCTAATATGGAACCTTGTGGAGCTCCTAATGATATGGGTAGAAGGGTGGATAGTGTGTTTTCCCAGATCACTGCCTGAGGTCTACCTTGGAGGTAATGTTGAAACCAGTTGATAGTTTGGTTGTGTAGGGAAAGTTTACAAAGAGAGTAATAGTTTGTTATGATTAACCATATCGAAACCTTTAGAAAGGACTAAAAAGAGTGCTGATGAGATTTTGCCATTATTCCTAACTGGTCGATTGAGTCTGTGAATGATAGCAATGCTGTTGTGGTGCTACGATAGGGTCTAAAGCCGTGTTGTGAGTTTGTGAGAAGTTTGTTCTGGATTAGGTAGTGCATAAGTTGGCTATGAACACACTTTTCCATAATTTTGGCTAATGCTGAAAGGATGGCTATGGGCCTATAATTGGATACTCTAGAGTTTCCACCTTTTTGGAGAGATATGATATGTGATACCTTCCAAATGCTGGGAATGGTGGCATCTGTGATTGTCTTATTTATTAAGATGGAGATAGGGATAGCAATGACATCAGCTGCCAATTCTACATATTCAGTTGGGAGCCAGTCAGCAGCCAGGGTAGTTGGTTTAAGTTTAGTCAAGAGTTTTCTAATGTAACTGGTGGGGACTGGTTGTAAACTAAAAGTGATGTCGTCATTGGTGACTTTTAGGCACAGACAATCAGTGGAGGTGACTGTCTGTTGTTTGGCAAGGGCGTGCATGGTGTCAGTAAAGTATTTATTGAAATTATCTGGCAGATCATCAGTTTTAGTTCCTTCCGGAGTGGAGGGGATAGGTGTGGTAACTTTACCAGGTCTCAGTATTTTATTTATTCCTGCCCAAAACCTTTGTGGTTGATTTTGATGCTTGATTAGTAGGTTATGGAAATAGTCTCTTTTGTCTTTTAAAATGAATCTCTGTTTCATTCCTAACTTACCCATAGTTGACCTGGTGTGTAACAGACTTGGTGGTTCTCCATTTGGACCAGGGCGAGTTTCTTTCTGAAATGTTTATTCTGGTATTTTTGGTAGTTATGCCGAAACGCAGCACTTTGCCAAAAAAAACATGCAGTCACCTTGCTTTGTTTATGCTTAATTAAAACTGAGTGCACCTCTAGGTGTCAACTATTGCTTGTTCATATCTGGATTAATAATTCCAAAACCATGCTACATACAAGCTATTAGAATATTTTATCTTGAAGCACACATGATGGCAAACCCAAATGTATTGATATTTGACCTCTGTTAATGAGTATTCATGATGTTGCACCTTTTGTAATGGCATAAATATGCTCCTCTATATCCTAAGTTACATCAGTCAGTAAAAATGCCAGAATTGCCATTTTGGGCACTCTTGTGCATAGCCACATATATTAAGTTCACAGATCTGCAAGTAATAGCATTAAACCTAATTCTAAAAATGTTGTAAAAGTGTAAGTAATATATGTTCAAAAATTGCCAGATGAAATACACAAACTTGATTAAATGAGGGGTGTTTGTGTGTGTTATTTGAGTTGTGTCAATGACCTGTCATCCTGTTATAGTAACCTATTAAGTGAGGACATGTTCCTATAAGCTACTCTAGGATGTGTGTCAACTCATCATCAATTAGATCTGTTAATGAGTATGTTTAGACCTGTAAGGTGATAACTTTATTTTTTTAAAGGCTCAAGCCACACCCACTGGGAGTTAAAGGTACATACTCAAAAAAGCTGTACTGGGGAGAATTAGTTAATGTGCCCTTTTTGCCTGTTTAATCTCTTTTCATCTCCATTGTACTTTTCTTGTGCTCGTTTTACTCTAA
This sequence comes from Protopterus annectens, assembly GCF_019279795.1. Classification (NCBI taxonomy): domain Eukaryota; kingdom Metazoa; phylum Chordata; order Ceratodontiformes; family Protopteridae; genus Protopterus; species Protopterus annectens. The sequence continues at coordinate 1,330,891,163 of NC_056745.1, forward strand.
ACATGCCCGTTTTGCTTTAAACACACTCGTTTTGTTTTAAAAACACACTCATTTTGCTTTAAACATACTCATTTTGCTTTAAACATACTTGTTTTGCTTTTCTGATAATCGTTTCATCGGATATCTTAATTTTAAACATTTTCCTTAGTTAATAAACATTTTTTGCTTCCTGCTTGTTTAATAATATGATTTGTGCCCTTGTAATGCTCCATTTTACCTTTTTTATATAAAATTAGCTTTTCTTGCAAGTCTTCATTACCTTTGGTTCTTTTCTGGTTCTTTTTCGTGCTCATTTCTCTTAGTTTACCCTTACTGTCATCTCTGCACCTTGTGGCTCCGAGTATCAATCTCTGAAATCCCATTTCTAACATCATGTCGCTCTCCTACTCAGGATACAATAGAAGAGTCTTTATGGGTTCTGTTCAAGCAGCTTTATTATATACAAACACATCACAATAGAAGTTTACGGACTTTAACTTAGGTAACTTACATACAAACTAGCTATTGCAATCATACATGCTCACTCTCTGGCTGCACTCTCAAAATGGCACTGGGTATAGCACATGCCTACTACTTACATGTGCATGTTCAGTCCTTGATATTCTTCTTAAAGATACAGCATATACACTGTTCTACAGCTGTTTTCTCATGGGCAGATTTGGAACATATATTTGGTGTGCCCTTTCAACTAACCGATCCTTCCAGTTCCACTGCTACAGCAGAAAATCTCGAGTTTTCTTCGTGTGCTGTCTTCTAACTCTACTATTTTTTGAAACATCCGTTCTTGAGAAGTCTCATACCCAGCCAGCCTCTACTTCATTTCATCCTCTGACTTTTGCAGTTTTATTAGTTCACCTAAATAGCTAGTTAAAGCTTCTTCTGTTTTATCCAGCCTTTTGTTATTTGAGTTGATATACTCCTTCTGTGTTTCATTTATTTTAATCAGCTCTGTCTGGGAAGAATCCTGTAGCAGTTCATCACAAACCTTAAACTGCTTTTTGATGAACAGCTACAGGATTCTTCCCAGACAGCGTTTTCTCTTCACCTTTTCTGGCTGATTTTCTTTCAGGTTCTCAAAGTTTCTTCTTCATCCAGGCATTGTATTTACAAGCCAGTAAATTAATTTTACAAAGGCAGACAATACCATTGGCTGCTGCTTCTCAGTTTCTTTATTCAAACTGTGAGAGCCGAAATTAAGCTGTTGATCAGACTGCTGCTACCTTGGAAGTCCTGCAATGTTATTTATACTTCTTTATATGATATTAAGATGCCTTAAATGTAGTATCATAGATTTCTTTGACATTTAGAGAAAAGTCAGAGTATACATTGTAAAATTTCAAGACATTTTTCTATACCTCCAAGACAGAAATGCCCAAATCAGTACTGAGAGGGCTAGATGGTAATCCTATCAACTATGTGCGGTGATACTGTTTCTCTTCTTTTCACCAGTGCAACAGGAAAATGATCACCAATAGTTCCATAACATTGTTTGTGTAAGTATAGTATATTTTCCACAGATAAAACTGTTTTAAAAAAAATGATCTGATGAATTCTATTTTTTGGACAAAAGTACTTATACATGAATAAAGTTTTGTTCTTTCTGTGACTGAGTGTGGGCAATTTTTTTTATTTTTATTTTAACTTAGTAGTGACTTTTGAAATTCTGGACTGCTTTTAACTATTTCTGAATGCTGGATTTTAGTTAATTGGCCTGTTTTTGTAACATGCAATGAAGTGAAGTCAGCAGTTTGATTGCGTTTATATACTTGTTCATCCTGTGGCTTGAATTTTCATCTCTACAATAAAAACAGCAGAAAACAGTTTCACAGTTTTCTTTAGTAGCTACTGATCTGCTAACATCAGTTGGACTAACTGCCTAGGCAAGACTGTGGGGAGTATCTGACATGGAAAAACTACAGTTGTGTTACACTTATCATAACTCTAGATATTCAAGTAGATCACTGTTATGGTACTAATTCTTGCATCTTCCCGCCTGTGACCAGTCCAATTTCCAAAGTAATTGCATTATCCCTAGCCAATGGATGTCATAGGACTGATACCAGGGTATAAGAAGGGTATCCATCTGACCATCTTCAGGTCTTTCTAGGCAGTGAAAAGCAGTCTGATGCCAGAGGACAGCATTACCTTTCCAGATGTCCAAGTTTCAGAGTATAAATATTAGACAATAGAGGAAAAAGAGATGATGACAGAGCAAGGAGCTATCTACAGGGATTACCTCTCCCCCTTGCTCTCAGCAAGGAGGACAGAGGTCAGTAGCTAGAGGGGTTGGAGGGTGGGAGTCTGTGCTGCAACACTGATTTACTCAAACATTTACAATTATGGTTAAGTGTGACACAACTGTAGTTTGTAGTCAATGTTGCAGGGCTGATTCTTAGCAGGACTCCTAAAGTTTCAGGTTGGGTAACAGGTAATCATTTGGGTCTTGGGAGAGCAGATTTGCAGGATGGCAGTAGCAAACTCTGCTCAAGCCCTTGAGGCAATGCCCAGACTGCAGCCTTTAGTAAATATGTGCATGGAGTTTTAAGTGGCAACTTCTGGAATGGCTTGGGTAGGATACCTTTTGAGGAAGGCAGTGGTAGCTGCCACTATGCCTGGTGGAATGAGCGTTGATATGGCCAGGTAGAGGTTTATCATGGTGAGTGTAACAGAACTTAATGTACCTGGCTATCTATTTGGAGATTTTTTTTTTTGGAGCCAGGTGTACCCTTTTTCCCCTCTGCAAAAGCCACCCACAGTCGCTTCTTCTACTTTTTTTTTGTCCTGTCTAGCTAGAACATGATTTGGTGCTGCATGTCCAGAGAATGTAGGATTTGTTCTGTGGATTAGGAAAGAAGACTGGAAGGTGGATAGACTGGCTTAAAGAAAGTTCTGATACCACCTTGGGCATGAAGGATGGGTTAGCTGTGAGAGTTACCCTATTCCTGTGAAAGACAGTGAAAAGCTCTTTTCACATAAAGGCTTGCAGCTCTGAGACCTACCTAGCTAAGGTAATAGCTATTAGTAAGGTTGACTTCCAAGCGAGCATTTACAGAGGAGCAGATGCTGACAGCTCAAAAAAGAAGCAAGGTGAGTTTTTCTAACATACAGATGAGACTGCAAATAGGAACAGGGTGTCTTCTGGGAGGCCTGACATGACCGAACCCTTTCAAGAATAGCATTAAATGGGGGGGGGGTAGACAGGAGGAGAACAGGAAACGCAAGCTAAAATGGCAGAAGCATGCACCTTAATACTGGAGTAAGAAAGGCCCTTGCTAAACAAACCAGAAGGGTATTCCAGAACTAAACTGATGTCTCCCTGAGGAGGACTGGTATTCTTGCTTTGGCACCACATGGAGAATCTTTTCCATTTTGCCAAGTAAAATTTTCTGATAGTGGGTCTCCTTGCCTCCTTTGGGATAGTTAGCACTTCAGAGAAGGAGTTGCCATTTTTTGCTGTCAAAACAGAATCCTCTATGTGGTCGGTTTGAGTGTGGCCAGGTGAGGATGGAAAACAGAGCCATTGGCCTGGCTAAAGAGATCTATTTCCTGTGGGAGAGAGAAGAATCTCCCTTCACTGACAGTCAAGAGGAGGGAGAAAAAGGAGTCATGTTCTTACCATAATGTTCCATCTGTGTTGTTGATCGTCATCTATTATGGACTCTTGGATAGTCAGTTCCAATCCCTGGAACTGGTTCAGCCGTTATACACCTTGTGTCAGCCAAAGATTTCTTGAGCTAAGACTCTACCCAAAATGCCCCTATATAAATTACCTCAGATCGATTTTGCAGACTTAGACTTATAGATAGCCAGAAGAATCATAACCAAATATGAAGAAGCCATGTCCAAGGTGAACCCTAACAAGGCACCCAGGACAAATGTTCACTCCTCCAGGAATTCATAGGAGGGGAAAAGTGGGAGGGATGCCAAGAATGGATGAAGATCGACAACACAGACAGAATGTTATGGTAAGAACATAACTTCTTTATCTGATTTTGTCAATCTTCATCTATTCTTGACTCTTGGGACGAGTCCCCAGCTACTTTAGATCCTGGGTGGCCCTATGGAAGGATATTCCTGAGAACCACAGAACCAAAGGAAGCTCTTCCCCTGGAGACCCGATCCAATTTGTAATGAGTGATAAAGGTATGTGGAGTAGCCCACATTGCTGCTGTACATATTTCATTCATAGAAGCCTTGGCATGGAAAACAGCTGAAGTGGCCATTGATCTGGTGGAATGCGCTCTCACAGGCACAGGTAACTTGAGATTATCTTTATTATATATCTAAGAAATGCAATCTCTTAGCCATTTAGACAAGGTAACTTTGGACACAGATTTCCCTAAAGTTGGGCCAGAAAAGAATACAAACAACTGTTCTGATTTTCTAAATTGTTTAGTTTTGTTGTGATAGAAATGTAATTGTCTGAACATACAGCAAATGTAGGCAATAGTCACATTTGCTAGAAAAATTAGGAAAAAAAACAGGCAAGTCTATGGTTTGATTAATGTTGGACTCTGAGACCACCTCAGACTGGTTCTGAGTGAAACTCTATCCTTATGGAAAACTAAGTAAGGCAGACCTCCCAACCGTCCCGAATTACTCGGTTTTTACCGAGTTTTGGGGTCAAAATGAAGGGGTGCCATGATTCCTAAGTGGCACCCCTTCGTTTCCGATTTTTTTGCTTTTTTTTTTTTTTTATGTTTTTAATTTTCGCGCTGTCGGAGCTGACGTCATCGCGTGCGTGATGACATCAGCTCCATCAGCGCTACCAGCCAGTCGGAATTGAGCTCAAGGAGCTCGAGCCATTATTTCTGGCTGGCTATGAGCGGGCAGGAAATGGGAATTAAACAGCAGCAGCACTAATGCTGCCGAGAATGGGCTGCTGGTTAAGGGTTTACTTTTTTAAATTGCTATGCTGAGAATGGGCTGGCGTCGTGACTGGCATTACTTTATTTTTGCACATTGCTGCCGAGTCGGTGCCGATGTAAACGGACTTTGGGCTGCAGGCTGAGAGAACGGGATGAAGCAAGGCAAGGCATTAGCCAGGTAAGGAAACAAAGTGTGTGTGTGTTTGTGTGTGTGTATGTGTGAGTCCCTACCCAAGCCGAGAATCGAACGGGAGAACCTATTGCTGTGAGGTAACAATGCTACTGCTGTGTAATTGGTATAACATATGAAAAAGATATTATGTTGACCCTCTTGGGCCTTTTTGAGTTATGTGTACTAGAACCATTTGGGACTGTGCTCTCTTTAGTGTTGTGGTTTTCCTACAGTTGGCAAGGAGAGAATTACTTTGAGGCATTCCTTCATTGCTCAAAAAGCCACCGGGGCAGGGGTTCATGTAAATGACACAAACCTGGGCCTAGACACAACTACACTTGAAGCTATATGGAACTGTAATATAGGCCTTTTGCTAGAGGATTTGCCTTTGGTTCTTGATGAGTGCAGAAATGTCCTCCTGGGGAGTCATTTTAGAGGTATACACACCAGTTTATGCCACTTCTAAATTTTAAGTGTTAACAGCAAATGTTAAGGCATATACTAATTTAGGTTTTTATACATCCCCTGTGTCTCTCTTTGCCTAGAAATCATGCTGCAAGAAGCTAGTAATGTAACTGCTGTCTAGTAAATCCCCCCGACATATTGTTTACAGTTTGTTTTAAAGTTTATTCCTGTCTGCCACAAGGCTATCAAAATAAAGAAAAAAACAGATGTAGAGATATCCCCAACCACTTCAGTTTCATAGTTGAGATGAGTGCTCCCCTATGCAACTAGCAGTGCAACCCAATTTAAGCTTGTATAACTTCTACAGTACCACTAGTTCCTTTTTGTCTGAGATAGGTTATTCTTTGTTTTAACTTGCAGCACTCTTGGTAGTTGAGGGTGGTTCATTGTCACTGTTTGGAATATTTACGAGTTTTCTTACTGAGACCTTTATTGGAGTTAACTAATCTTCCTTCTCTCTCTTTCTCACTCTCTCTCTCTCTATCTCACTCTCTCTGTCTCACTCTCTCTCTCTCTGTCTCACACTCTCTCTCTCTCTCTCTCTCTGTCTCACTCTCTCTCTCTCTGTCTCACTCTCTCTCTCTCTGTCTCACTCTCTCTCTCTCTGTCTCACACTCTCTCTCTCTCTCTGTCTCACACTCTCTCTCTCTTACAATAGTAGGTACGTTGTTGTGTGTGTGTGTGTGTGTGTGTGTGTGTGTGTGTGTGTGTGTGTGTGTGTGTGTGTGTGTGTGTGTGGCTGGGTATTCACTTATGGTCAGGTTACAGGTATGAGTGCAATTTATTACTTCACTTTATGTTACTGAGACCTGGCCCTGCCTTTTTCTTTGCTTGCTCGTTCAGTTTGATACACATGATATAAAATCCATCAATTGTCAAGTTATAGAGCTTCAATATGTTTATAGATTACTAGGGGCAATTTTTGTCCGAGACGTTTAAGTGGTTTTGGTCTGTGGAATAAAAAAGCTTCAATGAGAATAAAGGGCATTGAGAGCCACACAGAACAGTATTACCTGGTTAAACTTACATTCTAGTTGTTATGCCGCAATAAGTGCATATTAGTTATTGTACTGTTATAAAGGATCTGATTTCTTGAGTCCACATACTTACGTTTGGGGAGGATTCAGGAGGACCCGGACATTATATAAATTATCTGAGTAATGTAGCATCCTAGTGGGATTAGTGGACTCAATCCAGCTTCAGCTGGATGTAAGTAACATGCAGCTAGCTTACTGAAACATTTGATCTGTTCTGTTAGTTCCTTTTAGGACTCGTACACAACTAGGGTTGCCACCTTTTCAAATGCTCAAAGTGGGACATTTTTGGTACAAACGTCCAATTTTGCAGGCCGAAACATGCCCACGGCCAGTACAAAGGACAGAACTTCACTTTTTTTGCCTAAATAAAAGCTTATTCTTGTAGCATTTTAGTTGCTTATTCTGTTTATTATAACATTTAGGTGTTTCAGATACATAATAACTGTTTTATGCAACTATTACTTAAAATATAGGAAATAATTTTGTCCTAAAATCTCAGGACATTTGCCATTTTTACAATTGTTTTGCAGGACACAACTGCGCAAAGAGGGACTGTCCCTTGCAAAGTGGGACAGGTGGTAATACTAACATATATGCTTTGAAGAGAAATGCTGCTAATTAACTGTCACAGAAGCTGGTAGGGCTTGCATAAATATACACAAAGTCATTTAAAGAACAGAGGCAGGCAAGAAAGAAGCTATGAAAGCAATCGTAGCCTGGCTGCTTCATGCATTCAGTAATTGAGAAAGCACTGCTAGAAATACCTTGGTCTAGACATTACATGTGGGGTTTCATTCCAATATGCTTTTCCTGTTTTTAATAGTTGAATGTTTTTATTATCTGTTTTCCAGAAGGAGCAAAAAAAAAACGTTTATAAATTAGAAATGCCTTTTATAATGAAAATGTTCTGAATTGGGCAGTTTTATAATTATTGGTTCATGCATTTTCTTTCATTACCTACAGTACAGCCTACTGTAAAAATGTTCATTCAAACAATAAATTTAAAATGTGCTCTGTCTAGCAAGTGTGCTATATTATACAAGGACTATAACTTAATAAAGTCAGGAAGATGCATCAAAGAAAAGAACGCATCATGTATGTTTCTTGTTTTGTGTGCAAGGAGCCAATGATTTGAAAACAGCCCAAAGGGTAATCTTTATCCACCACTGGCCAGATGTATTTTCTTTGGATGTGGTACGGGTTTTAATGCTGTTTCGATGAATGTGAGTTTCAAGGGCAGAGAAGTATTAATGCCAAGTCTGTTTTCATCGTGAGACAGTATTGTTTTATCAGATGTCTGTTAGTGTTTGTGCACTGATGTGCTGCAAAATGTAAAAATAAAATCCAATAATCATTGTAGAAGTAAAGCAGTATGCATGCACACATTAGTGCTTATGGTAAATGGGGCAAAATAGCCAGGTAATGGGATATTGGAATGGCTACAGGGGGACTCTGGTGCCATATTTTGGTTGTCTGTTCAGTTTGTGTTCGAAAGTTGTTATCCCACAACTCCATTGGAGTGGGTGGGGTTATGTAATTATGTATGCAAATTAGATGTTAATAAGCGTACAGATTTGTACCTATTTTTCATGGGCCTTGTCCAGATTTTTGATATTTCCAGGTTGAGAGGTATGAAGTAAGGAGGTTTTGAGCATAAATCCTGCATCTCATAGACTCATCCTGCAGAAGTAATAGCTATAAGGAAAAGGGTTTTCCATTAAAGAAACTTTAAAGTTGCATCTCGCTGCTGGCTCAAAGGGAATAAGCACCAATGACTGAAGAACAATGGTCAGATCCCATGACGGTAGAGGGTCTTTAAATGGAGGTTTTAAACGCAGGATTCACTTGAGGAACACTTTACATAATCTATGTCACATTAAAGGAAATTCCCCAAAACCATTATGGATGTTACAAACGGCAGCTAACTGGACTTTAATTATGGAGGTGGAAGCCCCTTGATAAAAGAAAATGGCTAGAAATTCTAGAACTTCTTCCACAGGAGCAGAGAAAAAGTCAAGATTGTTATAGTAAGTCCAGGTTGAAAATCTTTTCCACTTACTAAGGTAGAGTTTTCTTGTGGATGGTCTATGGGAAGCCAGCAGAATTTTCTGCACTGGGGAAGGTATATCATTATACCTGGCAACTAGCAGAATTGGAGGAACCAAGCTGTCAGTTTGAGATTTTGAAGGTTGGGGTGCACCAGTCCCGGATGATGAGACAGTAGGTCTGGAACTGGGTCCAGATTCCATGGACAGTGAATCGGATGAGGCCATAGGAAGGGGAAGCAAATTTGTCGAGGTCAATAGGGTGCAATGAGGATCACTTTGCTTCTCAACCTGGCTGCTTTCTTGAGAAAGTGAGGAATTAGAGGGAAGGGGGGAAAACATATTGGAGACCCAAGGACCAATTGAGGAGAAGAGCATCTCTCGGTGACTCCCCCCCCGAGGGGGGATTACGGCAAAGTAGCTTCTACAATTGTTGTTTTGGGGTGATGCAAAAAGGTCGCAGCAAGGCTGGTCCCAACGACGAAAAATGTTCCTGTCTATTTTGGGACTGAGAGACCACTCATGAAACAGTAAAATGCATCTGCTCAGTTTGTCCGCTATCATGTTTGAACTCCCGGGATGTGCATTGCTAACAGAAAGTGGTTGGAGGAAATTGCCCACTGCCACACTCTGAGGGCTTCTCGACACAGGGGGTAGAACTTGGTTCCACCCTGTTTGTTGATGTACCAGACTACGGACAAGTTTTGTCTGACTGAATTGCAATAGTTACTAAAGGGAGGACAGACTGAAAGGCTTGCAATGCTCCTAGCACTGCCCTCAACTCCAGGACAGTGACATACACATTGGCCTCTATTTGGGTCCAACTGCCTTGGACTGTCCTTCAAAGATAATGCCCCACCCCCACTCCATCTGGGAGGCATCTGTGGTCACTATGGCCTTGGGTTGAGGAGAGACAAATGGGCAGCCTAAAAAGATTTCTTCAGATTCCATCCACCAGGAGAGGTCTTTTTTGCAGCAAATGGTGATAAGAATGGGTTAGGTCACTGGATGGGTTAGAATAGACCATTGTGATGCTAGAAGCCATTGTAGTAGCCACATGTGGAATCTCGCTAGCGGGATCAGAGTAATAGTCACTGCCATGGAACCCAGTGCTTGAAGGACTAGCAGCACTGCAAATTTGTTTCTGCACAGAATAGGATGTACTTGGGATTTTATCTTCTGTAATCTGTGTTGAGAAAAGGAGGGTATATAAGAGATCGTGTTCAGATGAGCTCCTATGAATTCTAGATCTTGAGAGGGGCTTAGCTGAGATTTTGCTTGACTGACTGTGATGCCCATATGCATGAACAAATGCAGAATGAAGGCTATTGCTTGAAGCAGTACATGCCTATGGAGCTGGTGATGAGCCAGTCAACGAGAAATGGAAACACCTGGAATCTGTGCAGTCTCACATGAGCTGTTACTGCTGCCATACATATGGTTAACATCCTGGGGGTTGAGGTGAGGCCAAAGGGCAGCACCCTGAACTGAAAGTGACTGGCTCCTAGCCGAAAATGGAGAAACTTTCTGGAGCGTTTGTCCATCTTTAAGTGGTAATACATGTCTTGAAGGTCTATAGAGCACATCCAATTGTTTTCCTCTATAAAGGGAAGTATAGACTGAACTGTGACCAACTGGAATTTGAATTGTTGAACAAATTTGTTTAGAAGGCTGAGATCCAGAATTGGTCTCCTGTCCCTTGTCTTTTCTTGTCACTAAAAAGAACCTTGAGTAAAATCCAGATCCTATTTGGTCTGGTGCGACTTCTTGGATGACTTTTTTTCTAGCAGCTTTTGGACTTCTAAGGCTGCTTCGCCCCTATGACTGGGTGGGACACTGGGGAGCCTTGTTAGAGTTATTTGATAAAGAATCAAGGGGGACAGAGTCACCTCTGGTAGTAATTCTCTGTATCCAAGCATCTGTGGTTATTTGTCACAGGCACTTGAATGCAGAAAAAAATCATCCCCCGACCGCTTCCAGAGAATCTCTACAACCCTGACTCTGTGGGCCACCTCTGCCTCGGGGTCAGCATCTTCCATTAGAGCTCCACCCTCTGCCCCACGGGGAGCATCCACCACATGTGTCCTGAAAAGGCCTTGGGACTTTCTGAATCACATCTTTCCACTCTTCTGATTCCTAGAGTAGGATCGTTGAGGAGCAGAAAAACGCATGCACACTGCAGACAGGGTCTTCCCATCCTTCCTGATCTGTCAAAGGGAGCACTGACAAATGAAGACTTGAATGGCTCAGCAAACCCACACAGGTACATCCAGGCGTGTCATCTAATAGCAATGCTTGAACGGCTAACCTGGTCATTCCTTCAGTCGCGTATGCAATGAGCCTCATGGATGAATTGGAAATAGACTTCAGGGTAGCTAACTGGGAGGCCACTTTCCCTTGGACCCCCTCAGATACAGCTCATGCTAGGGTGTCAGACAGCTCCTTGATCAGATCCCTCTGGAACCTAGTGAAATGTGCCATAAAATGTGAGGACCTTAAGGCGAAGGTCAATGATGAATAAGCCCATTTTCCAAATCTGTCCTTCGCCCTAGTCTCTCGGTTAGGGGGATGAACATTGGGACTTTCCTCAGCTAGTTCTTTTTTGGTGGCTGATGCTACCACCATGGCATCTACTGCTAACCCTTTTGCCCAATGATGGTGGGCCTCAGGAGCAAACAGAATCTTATCTAGTCTCTGGGGAATTGGTTCTATGGAGTCAGAAGCTTTCCAAGTCTGCTGAACGATCAGCTTAATGAGATCATCAGTGGGAGGGGTCACCCAAGAAGTAGATGAGTGAGAACCAAAGGCTTGCTAGTACACAGACGTCTCACAGGTAGGGTCTTTGAGCTTCCAGTTACCCCTGTTTATGGATCTCAAGAATGTCTCCAAAGGAGACGTCTTCCGAGGGTTACCAGGGGGGAACTCTCCCCGTCATTGAAATCATTGTCCTCCGTGACGGACTCTTCAAGGGAGTGCAGGTGTTTCCTCTTACACTTTTTCTTCTGAGGAGGCTCCTCAGTGGGAACATTTGAAGAGGACTCAGAAGAATGGTGATCCTTAGCCGGGATCTCTTGCTGCCTTGGAGCTCACTGTCTGGGAGCGGAGGTTGGTGGAATCTCCGGGTAAGAAGGGGTCAGGGAATGAAACTCCAGTACAGCAGGAGCCACAGCCTGGAAGGCAGCAACTCCCGACCGAGGAGGGATGGGACCCCAGAACAAAGAAGGATAAACTCAGAACTGGGGTCACACCCAATCCTGAGAGACCCACCTCCAAAGCCGGAGCCGAGGAAGGACCCTAAGATGCCGCAGTCCCAAGAGGAATGAACGACTCCCAATAAAACACAGGAGTTGACTCAAACTCCTCTGGCCCAACAGCGAAGCCATGATCTCTGGAATCCATCAGTTCTGAAGGAACCGAGGAAGTCAGCACCAGGTCCAGAACTGAAGACAAAGGGGCTGTCAGTGGTGGAGCAATAGGAACGTGAGTGGTCAGAGTGGGGAGCTCTAAGGCCTCTGAGGAGGCAGAAGAGGAAGAAAATACAGTTGTGTATACTTACCATAAATGTAGATGTTCGAGCGTATTCACTGTTGCAGTCCTAACAAATGGGTTATCAGGCTCCTGGTAGCCCTCAATCGGCCAGAATACCAAAGGTAAGTAAAAATGCCATCGGTTGTAAAGAATGTTAGGGCGTCCATTACAAAAGGAGGCAGCGGACTTCACTTCCTCAGTCTTTCTTGCCATAACAATCAGAAGTCCTCAGAAATAAGGCTGAAGCCAAAAGCAACATTGGCAAATAATATCCAAATTAGCCTGTACCTCAGGAAAAGAGAATAGAAGAGGACCAAAAAGGGGGAAGGAGGGAGGCAAACCAGGATTGCAACAGTGAATACACTTGAAGATCTAGATTTATGGTAAGTGTACACAACTGTACTATGTTCATCGTGTTTCACTGTTGCAGTCCTAACAAATGGGTTGACTACCAAAGCCCAGAGAGAAGGGAGTAGGAACCAACAGAATCAAGGGTTGGAGATAATGCCCTGCAACACAGCAGTAGCAAACCCTGCCCTAGCTCTGGAAAACAGAGGCAAATTGTAATGCTTAGTGAAAGTGTGAACAGAAAAACATGCGGCAGCCTCCAAAATATCTTTAGTAGGGATACCCCTTAAAAAGGCTGCAGAAGTGGAAGCCGCTCTAGTTGAGTGGGTCCTAACCCCTTAAGGAGGAACCTTGCCATGAAAGGAATAACAAAAGGTGATACAATGTGCAATTCACTTAGAAATGGTTTGCTTAAAAATAGGCTTGCCCTGAGCTCCAGGGGCAAAACTGACCAATAATTGTGCTGATTTCTGAAGGTCTTTAGTCCTGTCCAAGTAAAACCTGAGCTGTCTGTGCACATCAAGAGAATGTAGGATCCTTTCACCTTTATTTTGAGGATTAGGAAAGAAGGTAGGAAGGTATATGGACTGATTAAGAGTCAGGCTAGAAACCACCTTACGCATAAAGGAGAGATTAGTTCTCAGAGAGACTCTATCTACATGGAAAATAAGAAAAGGCTCCACGGCCATCAAAGCTTACAGCTCCAAAACTCTCCTTGCTGAAGTTATAGTCAAGAGGAAGGTGATCTTCCAAGAGAGAAACTTTAAATCTGCAGAGGCAGGAGGCTCAAAAGGAGGAAGAGTGAGTTTCTCTAGAACAAAATTAAGATCCCAGGCTGGAGTAGGTCCCCTTCTGGGAGGTTTCAAGTTGCAAGCACCTCTGAGAAACATTTTCATCAGGGGATGAGAGAAAATTGGTTGTTCTAGAGAACAATGAGCAGAAATGGCTGAAGCATGGATCCTGATAGAGGAAAAAGAAAGACCACCCTGAAGCAACTCAGCCAGGTATTCCAGGATCAGAGGAAGGGTAGGCTGAGAAGAAGATTCCCCTCTAGCCTGCATCCATAGAGAGAACCTTTCCCATTTGCCAGCGTAGGAATTCCTAGTGCTAGGCCTCCTGGCCTCCCACAGCACGTCAAACACCTGCTGGGAAAGGGAAGAAGAAAGGGAAAAAGTCATACAATGAGCCATGCTGCCAAATGGAGAGAAGAAGATGAGGATGTAGAATGTTTCCCCTTTCCTGAACCAAAGGATCTGGCTTCAGAGGAAGATGCCAAGGAGGAAATTGGGAGAGACTGGGAAGCAGTGGATACCAATGCTGTCTGGGCCAGTCCGGAGCTATGAGAATAGTCCTTGGTCGCTCGTCCCTGATCTTCACTAATACTCTGGGAAGAAGAGGAAGAGGAGGGAAGGTGTACACTGATAGCAACGTCCAAAGCATCCACTTTCCAGGCTCTGCTGTGATGCTGTCTGGTGCAAAAGAGAGGTAGAAGATGGTTGTCTTGGGAGGAGAAAAAATCCACCTGAGGCGTGCCCCAACGTTGCATAATGCTGTAAAAGACTGCTCTGTTCAGCTGCCACTCGTGAGGATCCACGGTTTGCCTGCTCAACTGGTCTGCCAAAACATTGAGTCTTCCTGGAAGAAACTGAGCTAATGGGTTCCTGAAAAGAAACAGATGAGAATCAGGGACTCTGTAGTACTATCAGGTTTCCTGTGAGCAGGAGGAACCATATTTGGAGTCAAGGAATTTTCTAGAAAAACATCAACATCTTCCAACACATGGGGGAATAGCAATAGGCTTATGCTGAGGTAAATCCAGAAACTCCCTAATCCGTTTCTTAGATTGGGGATAATCCTGACTTTCCCATTTAAAATGTTCCCTGAGGGTATTCAAAGTATCACCAAAAGAAAAATCCTCTGGAGGAGAGGCTGAAGGGATGGACTCCTCTGCATCTGAATCCTCAAAGGGAGAAAAAGCATGAGAAAATTCCTCTTCATCAGCAGAAATGCTGGAAGAATCAGAACCCGAACAGGACAAAACCTCCAGAGAAACATCCCTACTCCTTTTAGGGGGGGAGGAGGCTGAGAACCCCTAATAAGAATCAACAGATCATTAGTCATTTTAACCATCTGGGATTGAGGGGAACGAGAAGAAACTGGAGCCTGCCTTTTCACAGGTTTACGAATGGAAGATTTACCTGCAAGCCTGAAGGACTCGGGAGGCCTAGCAACTGCCGAAGTTGAAGGGAGAAGTTTGCTGTCAGAATGCAAAACGGAGGCCTCGGACACCGGAGTCAGCTTAGTGGTTCTGGCTCCAGGAGAAGAGGTGACCGGAGACAGGTCAGAAGGCAAAACGGAGGTCAAAGGCCTAAGAGACTCGGACTCAGTCAAGGCCTGCGGTTGAACGTCTGAGGACTGCAGGGACTGCAAAGGCGTCTCACTGGTTACCGCCTGACTGACGACCAACTTAACATCATCCAAGGACTTAGCTTTCTGAGGACTGTCACGGTCCTTATCCTTTACGTTTCTTCGGAATATCCAAAGCCTGAAGACCGGCAGATGCCAAACCAACGAACTTAGGCCAAACTCCAAAATGCCTACACAAAATCTTAGCCCGACGACGGATAGTATGCGGATTAAGTCCCCAAAGGCCTCTGATTCCAAGACTAGTCTTGGAATCAGAGGCCTTTGGGGACTTATCGGCCTTGAAAAAAGCTTCTTTAAAGGGGGCCTTAAGAAGCCCAAGAATAAGTTTATTACGATGTTCATCAAGGCCCTAGTACTGAAACCATGGGAGAAGGAACACTAAGTCCAAGTGTGGAGCACCTAAACAATAAACACAGGTGTAGTGCCCATCAGAGTTGGGCATTTTTCAACTGCAGTCCTGATACTGCTCAAATCCAGTTGTGCCTTTGGATTTGTCTGCCATGCTGATGTTTAAGAAAGAAGAAAGTCAACAGGCAGGAAAAAAAGGCAGTCTCACTCACATGCACACAGAAGACAGAAGAAATTTCTATCAGCAATGGTAGAAAAGAACTACCTAATGGTAGACATGAAGAGAGAAAGAAGAAAGGGACTACCAACGATGGTAGGGGGAAAGTATACCAATAAGAATGCAGAAAAACTCACTCGCTCTAAAAAAAGGTGGGTAGAGATGAGAAAAATACTCACTTTAATTGAGTCAATGAACACTCCAAAGCCCAAGTCTCTATTCCACTAGAAATGTAAAGTCCAACTCGATGTAAATACAAGAATACAAATTTATTTTAAGCCGTTTAAACCATACGCTTTTCGTCGGCTAACAGTCCGACTTCTTCAGAAAGAACAAACAAGCAAACAGTGCCTCCCCTTCATTAAGAACATTTGAACAGTTCACTGATTGAAAATAGCAAGTCACATAAATAAACCTCATCTGAATTAAAGCCCCAGCACTACAAAAACACTAGGGGAACAATAAGCAACTAAATACTTGTATAATAATAATACAATACAAAAATGTTAAACCCATGCACACTTGACAAATCTAAGATGTAAGAGTGAATAAAGGTTTGATTTTGATCATGAAAAAATTGATTTTTTAAAAAAGTATTAAAAACATGAGAATCAGGCAGCTATGAAACCCCCCCGCTGTCAAGTTTGAAAACTAAAGAGATTTTAAACATTTTTAAAAATTAAAAAAAAAAAAACAGAACACACTGACTATTGTTGAAATGGCCCACAGGGACAGATGACCTCACACCAAAGAAGACGGAAAAAAAACTTCTCCTTTGGGATACAATCTGAAATAAAACAGCTGTGTCCTTGAACTGTGAAAAATACTACTATTTCGCCAGGCATGTGCATATCTTAACTTAAAACTGCTGTCCTATGGCAATAACAAATTGCCGAAGTAGCAAATGCGCATTGCATTGTAACTCTTCTAATTACTGCTACCCCGGTATAGGTATGAATGACAAACTCAGGGCTGTAGCTAGTAACTGCCAACCTCTGTTCTGTTCTGTTCTATTGAACCCACTCCCGAGAGACTGATGCCCCCAGACCCTCTCTGCTATCGCCAGACTGACTGGATGACACTAAATATAGTGTCTGCTCCAGAAATATAGTCCGGCAAGAGGTGGACCAAACTGACAGCTCAGTTCAATGCATGGAGCCAGTGCCTGCTGCCCCCCTAATCAGGCCTGTTTTTCCTTTAGCATCCTTATATAGTACTTTTTCACCACTATACATTCACCCTAGTCTTTTAGCATTATTGTGGTCAGTATATTTTGTCTGAACCTTCCATGTGTCGGGCCGATGCGGTATTTGTCATCAACCACATTTCTCAGTGGACATATATCGCACTGGTACCGATTAGGATAGGGTCTACCTATACCAGGGTAGCAGTAATTAGAAGAGTTACAATGCAATGGGCATTTGCTACATCTGCAATTTGTTATTGCCATAGGACAGCAGTTTTAAGTTAGGATATGCACATGTCTGGCAAAATAGTAATATTTTTCACAGTTCAAGGACACAGCTGTTTTATTTCAGATTGTATCCCAAAGGAGAAGGTTTTTTTCCGCCTTCTTTGGTGTGAGGTCATCTGTCCCTGTGGGCCATTTCAACAATAGGCAGTGTGTTCTGTTTTTTTAAATTTTTTAAAAAAATCTCTTTAGTTTTCAAACTTGACAGGGGGGGGTTCATAGCTGCCTGATTCTCATGTTTTTAAAACTTCAAAATTCAATTTTTTCATGATCAAAATCAAACTTTTATTCACTCATACGTCTTAGAATTGTCAAGTGTGCACGGGTTTATCATTTTTGTATTGCATTATTATTATACAAGTATTTAGTTGCTTATTGTTCCCCTAGTGTTTTTTTAGTGCTGGGGCTTTAATTCAGATGAGGTTTAATCGTGTGACTTGCTATTTTCAATCAGTGAACTGTTTAAATGTTCTTAATGAAGGGGAGGCACTGTTTGCTTGTTTGTTCTTTCTGAAGAAGTCGGACTGTTAGCCGACGAAAAGTGTATGGTTTAAACGGCTTAAAATAAATTTGTATTTTTGTATTTACATCTCTAGTGGAATTGAGACTTGGGCTTTGGAGTGTTCGTTGAGTCTATACAGTGTTTCCTAGTTTTCTCAGTTTTGTACAGTTTAATTGAGAAAAGAGGAAAAAGGTAGACAGATGAATAAAAATTTTAATATTTACTTAGCTGCAAGCGGACAGTTGGCTGACGCTTCTTGCTATCAGAGTGACAAACGAGATCGGAGGTAATTTAGAGAGGGGCATTGTGGGTAGAGACTTAGCTTCAGAGATTTTTGGCTGGCATGAAATTTATAATGGCCAAACCGGGTCCGAGGATAGGAACAGACTACCCATGAGTCAAGAATAGATGAAGACTGACACACCACAACACAACACAAACCACAAGACACACAGCTCACCTACCACAGGTGTGCCCCTCAACCTAAGCCCCTAAGGCAAAACAGCTTGCCCAATACACTAATCATAGGTGACTCAATAGTGAGGCACACTGATGTCCCACTCACTAGGTTGAATAAGGAGACAGTAACAGTCAGCTGTCTATCAGGTGCCAGAATCCAATACATAACACACGCACTCAGGTCACTCCACAACAAGTACAAGTATGACTCTGTCACTGTCCATGTGGGTGTGAATGACCTGAGATGCACCTCCTTGGACTACATGAAAACAGACATGGAGGAGCTCTCAGATTATGTGACCCAGGTAAGTATGACCCTAGCCCTGAGCAGCATCCTACCGTCGCCCAGAATGATACCGCAGTACAAGCAGAAAATGACTGACTTCACAATATGCTAAGTTTCTGGTGTCATTCTAAGGGGATCCAGTATCTATCTGCTTGGGATGACATGACTGACAGACCTTGATGCTTTGCCAGAGATGGCCTGCATCTCTCACCCCTGGATTTCCAGATACTGGCTAAGGCTCTTGCCACCCCTATAGTGCCCTTTTTAGGTGATGATCCAAAGACCAAATTACCACCGTAACAGCTATAAATAAATACCATCTGAAGGTCATGCTGCTCAACGCTAGAAATCTAAATCTCAAAATGCACTTGCTGGAAGCACTCCTCAAAATGGAGAACACTGACATTTGTGCTGTAATGGAAACTTGGTTTAAAGCAGCAGAAAGCACCCCTGCGCTACCAGGCTTTAACTCATTCCACACCTTTTGGCCCCAGAACATGGACCGAAGCTCCAAAGGCAGTGGTGTCTCCATATTTATAAAAGATATGCACACCTCCAGACTAGTAGCCCAGCATAATGCATCTGAGATACTTCAGGTACAACTAACACTGGGTAACACAGCGATTCAGGTCATAGCCTGCTACAGGTCTCTAACCATGTCCCAAGACTCTCACTCCACGTTCCTTAGCACCCTGGAAATTATTAGGGTCCAACCCAACACTCTCATACTAGGTGGCTTCAACTATCCCTGCATCAACTAGTAAAACTACTCATGCACCAATACACTGTCCCAACGCTTCCTGGAAATCATCAATTCCAATGCCCTGGACCAGTTCGTTTTTACCCTCACTAGAGGAAACAACATCCTTGACCTGGTTATTACTAACATGGCCAACCATTGTTCTACACCAACAGTCAATTCCTCCCTGGTTAGATCCGATCACAAACTAATCACCATAGAAATCCACATCTCACCCACACCCCCCCACAAAGGTAACCACCATGAAAAATTTCTCCAAAGCTGACTTTGGGCTCCTAAAAACAGAGGTGGCTAACTTCACTGCACCCATGTCAATGGAAAATAGATGCATGATTGCTGAATCATACAGCGATGCACTGTATGAACACATACAAAAATGCATGGAACTAGCTATGCCCAACAGAACGAAGACGCTCTCCTCCAAAACAAGGAAGCCAATCTGGTAGTTCCCTGCCATTAATAAACTCTAGAACAGAAGGAAGAAACTGTTGTAGAACAAGGTGAAGTCCCAAGACTGGAAAAAACTCCCTTATTACCCTTAACAAAAAGTTGAGGTCCCTCATCAAAACCTCTAAAGCCAGCTATGAAGGCAGAATGGTGACAGACATTAAAAACAACCACAAAGCCTTCTGTAGTTATATCAATAATCTCCATGGCAATACCCAGGTTTTCTCTGAGTTACTGCACAATGGTACCTCCTATACTGAGCCAACAGATATTGCCAACAGATTCAGTACCGACTTTACCCCCCCCCCCCAAAGGAACAATCACACTACTGGAGAAATGCCAGGGACCCAGCATTACTGAAGCACAGGTTAAGGCTGTATTGTCCAAGGCCAAGAATACAGCTTCCATGGGAACCGACAATATCCCTAGATGTGTTCTACATGAACTACAAAGTGAACTAGCACTACATCTGTGTGCCCTGTTCAGTCACAGCCTCACCTCTGCATGGCACACTGCCACAGTCATCCCTCTCCATAAAGGGGGAGTGACTACAGACCCTGGAAATTATTGCCCCATTGGCATATGTAAGGCTATGAAGTGCATCATCATAGACCTAATTAAAAGGATATAGGGAATCTCTAAACTCTAGATCCCACACAATTTGGTTTTGTGAAAGGTAGATCATGCCTGTTCAACTTGATTGACTTCTTGGAGTCAGTCACCAGAGCTGTGGATGAGGGCAAGGCAGTTCATGCAGCCTACCTCGATCTGGCCAAGGTCTTTGATACCATTCCCCACTCAGGAGATACTGATATACTCACCAAACTAGGCATCAACCCCTATATCACTAGGTGGGTTGCAAATTGGCTCACAGATAGAACTCACAGTGTAAAAGTAGCAGACTCCAAGTCAGACTGCCAACCAGTCACTAGTGGAGTCCCACAGGGTCAGTCCTGGGTCCCCCCTCCTCTTTGGCATCTACTTCTCAGAAGTCCAGGCCAACACGGAGGGACTCTGGCTGACCAAGTTCGCAGGCGGCTGCAAGCTGGGAGCCATTATTAACTCCCCAAGTGATGTAGACATCATACAGAAAGGCCTCACTGAGACCAATGACTGGTGTCAAAACCACGGTCTTAAGCTTAATGCCAAAAAATGTGCAGTCATCTCCTTTGGGGAAAACTCAGTTCCCACTACTTACCACATCGATGGGAGCCCACTGAACATCGAAGCCATTATAAGAGATCTGGGGACAAAGGTTGACAGCAACCTCTACTTCACCCACCACATTGTCACTGTAGTCAGAAAGTCCTACTATGTGGCACATCTCATTACCAAGGGTTATGCATTCAGGAAGAAAGCTGTCATCATCTCTCTCTCTACTCTTCCCTCATTAGGCCAATCATAGAGTATAATGCCCAATTTGGCATGTACCTCACTAGACACATGCAACAGCTGGAAAAGCCATAAAAGTACCACACGAAGAGGATTCTAGGCCTTAAATACATGTCCTACATGGACAGACTCAAAAAACTCCAGCTATTCTCGGTCTCATATCGTCTACTAAGAGGCGATCTCTGCTCGACTTACAAAGCCATGTCTGACTCAGCTCTGTTAGAAATGCTACATCTAAAGAAATCCCAATCCCGCCACATTACATGCTCCAGAGACCTTAACCTCATTACCACAATCAACAGAACATGCTGGAGGGACAGATTCATAACCCAGAGACTGCATGCTCTGGAATAGACTTCCCATATATGTCAAGCACAGCACCTCACTGGCCCTCTTCAAGCGAAATCGTGATGAGTGGATGGGAAATAGAAAGTCCACCCTAAGATCACTCCAGTAGCTTTACTTAACAGAGGCAGTGGGAACTAACGTTGGGCAGCACGATGCCAGGGCACTTCTATGGGCTAGGCTTGTAAAGGCTCCAGGGCCATTAGCCTTGTACACACCTATGAACATATAACATCATCACATCCAGTGTTATGTTAGCCAGAAGGGGGTTATGAGAATCATGCTTGGCCTGTCCAACCTGACTTTTTATCAGGACACCTGGAACTGGAAGTAAAGGCAGAAAAGCATATAGGAAGAGGTTTGTCCATTTGAAGCAGAAAGTGTCTGTTCTCCAAGTCCCTGTTTGTTCGGTTCTGAAGCAGAACCTCTGGGGTTTTCTGTTTTGGTGAAACGAAAAGAGGTCTACTGAGGGAATTCCCAACTATAAGGTTAAGTGCATGAAAATTTCACTCTTCAGTATCCATTCATTGGGGTCTAGAAGATCCCTGCTTAGAGTGTGCTAGGGTTCTGTACCAACCCAGAATGTAAGGTGCTAAAAGTGTTAGTCTTAGTTCCTGTGCTAATATCCAAATCCATTGCAAGACTGCACAGTGGGTGGGAGAAGGTACCTCCTTGTTTATGTACATCACTGTGGTGTTGTCTGTCCAAACCTATAAAGTATCTGGGGCCAAACAGAGTTAAAAAAGATTTTATTGCCAAGTAAACAGCTGACATCTCTGTTTGGTCTATATGCAGCTTCCACTGGTCTGGTGTCCACATTCTCTGCTCCTTTGTGGGATCTAGGTGATCTCCCCAGGCTATGTCTGCACTGTATGTGGTAATGGTCTTGTCTGCCTCAGAAAAAGAGAGAGAGAGAAATTTGCTCCTACATTCTGACAGGTGGTGTTTTCCACCACAGTAGCTCCTTTTTTAAGCAAGGAAGAAGAGGAACAAGGGTTTCCAGTGGCAGAGAGTGATATTCCCAAGTATTTTTAGGAACCATTGAAGCTTTCTCATGTGTAGCTTTACTAGGAGGATCATGAGTATGCAGGATGTCATACAACCCAGGATCCTCAGAAATTCCCTTGTGATTTGTTGCTTTTGCAACAAGCTGGTCAGGTGGATTGACGGGTAAGATAGCGTGTCCTAGGAAGGAAGGTTTTTGCTGCACAGAATCTATGAGTGACCCCAAAAAAGAATCCTTGTCTGGGGTACAGTCTGGGACTTATGGAGGTTTAAGGTGAGGCCTACCCTTTGGAAACTTATGGTAACCTGCAAGTCTCTGCTGTGGATTTTTCCGGAGTGAGACAGTCATCCAGGTAAAGGTTCTGCAATGGGCTGTAAGTGAGCTACGCATTTAGTGAATACTCTGGGAGCAATAGACAAACCAAATGGTAAAGCACAGAATTAGTAGTGCAGACCTGCTGCAAAAGGCAGGTATTTTCTGTGACTGTGTGCAATAGGGACGTGGAGGTAAGCATCTTTCAGATGTAGTGTAAACGTCTAAGCATCCTGAAAGATCATGAGAAATAATTTTTGCAATGTTAGCATTCTGAAGTTTGGTACATAAAGGAACTTGTTTAGCCCAGACAGGTCTAAAATAGGTTTCCAAGGGCCTTCTTTTCTCAGGACTAGAAAAATCCTTGAATAGAAGTCTTTTCCCTCCTGACATGGAGAACAGGATGAATGGACTCCTATTGTAGCAGGTCTAGGAGGAGTGTAGCTAAGAGGATCTCCTGCACTTTTGTGGGTTTTGGCATGCCTAGAAAGGGGGGTGGGGATTGCCCTGAACTGAATGGAGTAATCCCTTTCTATGTTGCAGAGTAATCACTGGTCTTTAGTGATGAGCCTCCATTGATGTCTAAAGGAGGAGAGTTTGCTTACCAGAGGAGTTTAGAGAACAGGGTTGGTAGTGTAGGAGGGATCAGTGGATGAACATAGTCCCAGCTGTTTTCTATGATGGGTGGGCTCTTTGGAGCTCCCTGGTCTTTGCATTTGCTATGGTTGCCAACTCCTAATCTGTCTGGATCTCTTAGTATGGGGGAAGCCTCACTCTCACTCTGAGATAATTCTTAAATTACTATCAAATATTTCTGCTGGGTTATCACAGATTACATCATTCTTGTCACTTCTGCCTTTAGTTCCCAGGCTAACAGAAACTTTAAAATTAACACCTCTGTGTCAAAAATACTTATCCCTAAGAAGTTGCCTGGAACTGAAAGTCGTAAAACCTGTTAAATACTTTTACCTTTGAAACCTGTAATTATTTCTGTTTCCAGACAATCAAAAGAATTTCTAGCTGCACACTTCCTGTCTTTTTGCTATATTAACTAACTTTATAACACATCGTAAAACTTCACTTATTTTCTCAGAGTTTGTAAGCAAACTCTGTATGTTCCAGCTACTGCTAAGAAAACACAGATTTACAGAGGCATATAGTTTATACACATTTCTGCTCTTTTCCAGCAGAGTACACTGTGGTTACATTCTTGAAGCTCAGTACAGAACATACAGTTCAACATACCAGTGTTCTTACATTTGTAAGACAAGTATACAAATCATATTACTATTCACAAATAACAGAATTATTTACAAAATTCCAGCTAGCTGGTCTGGCAGCCTTCACATCCTACACTTTCTGAAGGGAGAGGCTTCAGGGAAAAGCGTTTGGAGAATGTCTGGGTTCCCTGATTTTCATGAAGGCCATGAATTTCTGGGCTGTTTTCAAGGTATCCTGGGCTTTGACCTGAGATGTAGTGGTTGAGGGCTGAGGGGAAGACAGTGATAAGCTCACTATTCTTTTAGGTTTGGGCCTCTGTTTAGTCAAGATAACCTGAGGGGATGGTCACCCCACCACAACCTCAGACTGGGGTTCCAAAGCTGAGGAATATAATGCATCTCTGTTGGCAAAAGAAATGTTTGGAGCTGAAGCCTGAGAAGTGACCTCAGACCAGACCAACATTGATGTAATGGAAGAATTGAGGGGTTCAGCCAGAAGGTTCTGACCTAGCAGCTGCCAGACTAGGGGGACTACAAAGGTGCCTCTCCTAAGTTAGATGACACAGTGTGGTATGGGCTGAGGCATAGGCAATATCCTTAGAGGCAATTTCCTTATACTTTTTATCTTTGCATTTTTAGGAAGGATGCAGATAGACACTGGGCTTGCGAAGTACAGCAGCAGGTCAAATTATCCTCTGATTCCTATGGAAGGCATCATCTCACAGGAAATCAATCTTGCCATTCTATTTCAGACATGGATCAGAGTGTAATTCATCCATGCTATCCATGTCAAAAAAGTGTAAGTCCTTCTGGTCTACTATTAATGTAAATATAGATTTTAGAAACTGTAATGTTTGTGCCACATGGATAAGTTATTTCTATGGTCTGCTTTTCTCTCACTCTATATATCTGTAGTTACACACACACACACACACACACACACACACACATATATATATATATATATATATATATATATATAGACAGATAGATAGATAGATAGATATAGATAGATATGTACACAAGTATGCAAGATATGCACTGGTCACATGGGTTCCACCCATTCTGACTTATAAAACAAAGGCAAATATGGAGAATTTCATAAAAATTCTAACAACAATATATTAACGAATAACATGTATTGTTAATAAACACAGGTGATAGGAGTACAAATTAACATGCAAAGCCACACAATATGCCACAAAGTTATTTACACATCTTCAGTATACTTCTTAAATGACACTGTCAGTCTGATAAAAAGCCATATTTGAAATGTGCACAGATTATTAATAACAATTCTAAAACAGAATCATCTAAAATAATTACCAAAAAAGACATACACAAATACACAGGATTAAGGCTCTGACCTCTCAATGGCCTGCTGCCTGAAATTAAGGGCACAAGGGTTGATTCCTTCCACCTCTCTCCAGCAAGTGAGCAAATCACATAATCAGTGTTCCTGGGTCACCCCTGAAAGGGGCAGTTGTGTTTACTGTGTTTAACTTGTTAATACATGTGTGCTGAAAGGAGATACTGCCAGTCCAGCTAGCTGGAACTTTGTAAATAATTATATGTCATTTGTGAATATTAACATGATATATATATAGAAATGTTAACAAAAGGAGGTAGCAGCACAGCTATGTGGAATTTTGTAAATAATTATGTCATTTGGGAATATCAACATGATTCACATAAAATGTTTGTGCTACAAATGTATTAGAGCTGTATGACTTACAAGATGATTTGTACAGACGTATGCTGAGGAGGTATTATACAATGTGCTGTTTGAAATGTATTCACAGTGTACCCTACTGGAATATAACAGAAATATGCATACACTAATGTAACTGTTTAAATGTATATATTTTAACAGGGGGAACTGGAATACAGGAGGTTAACTTGCAAAACTTCATAAAAATAAATGAAATTAAATTACTTTATGACTAGTTTTATGTCTTCCACTATCTGCCAAAGATCTGAGGATAAGTCCTTGTCTATTTATTTTCACAGGTAGATGCTAAATACTGCCAGATTCTAGCAGTGGGGGTTCTCACCTGGGATAGAGTCAGGTGGCAAGAAATGATGTCTTTCTGCAAGCTATCCCAGCAGTAATATTGGAGATATTAATTTGAGAGGTCTCTGAAAGAAAGACAGCATTCTGTATTCTGTCTTGCACCTGACAACATCAAGATCCATTCACCACACAGTTGCATTGCTCTGAGTAAGTTTCTAGGTTATAGTAATTCTCTTAGATATAAGTCAGGCATATAGCAAAGCTTAATTTAGATGCTTTTCTTTATTTACTTGAGACTGTGGAGCACCTTCTGTGTGGAGTCTGCATGTCCTCCCCACGGTCGAATGAATTTAAAGACATGCAGGTAGGTGCATGCGTGTGTGGGTGTGCCTTCCTTAAAGGTTGGGCACCGGGCTGGCAACTCAACACCGTAAAAATTCACTGCCAATCATTAGCGGACCGGAGTTCCGTTGTGGTGACCCCTAACTGGGAAAAGCTAAAAGACGACTTGAGACTGCCCTGCAATGTTGCTTTAAATATTTCCTGTAATTTTGAATTTTGCTGTCAATGTAAATACATACTGAGTATTTTCTTCTTCTTTTAATATTTATTATTAAATATATTTAAACATTTCATTGTGGCTGATCTGCCTAGAGATATTGAAGTTCTGAGAGTACTTGCATATTTATTTAATGACACTGTGGGCCACTCCTAATAGCCTTGCTCTTGGTCAAACTATCATTTGTATTAATAGTAACATTACACAGTAAGATTGGACACCCTCTGTTAAGGGCCTTAAAGTAGCTGATAAGGAGCTGGCTGGTGGCACTGATACCTACCTTATAGTCTGGGCAAAAGGGGGAATAGCTAGTAAACCTGTGCCAGCCTTTCGAAGGTGTGTGTGTGTGTGTGTGTGTGTGTGTGTGTGTGTGTGTGTGTGTGTGTGTGTGTGTGTGTCAGCTACTTGGGCATGGACACGAAGCACTGGTTGGACAGAGAGGGTGCTGGAGGTTTTGGCTTGGCCATTCAGCTGAGATCTCAACTCTATAGCTATGCCAGTGGGGAGTCTTACTGGGAGCTGGAGAAAACCAGTCTCATACTGACTGTGGTCTCTATGTGCTCTGAAGGGAAACTGCACTTGATGCAGAGAGCTGCATCCAGTATATTGTGTGTGCATTTTGTCATCCTACCAGTGTATGTCCCCCAATGGTGCCAGTGGTGAGGATTGAGGCTCCTTGATTACTGGTCCAGTGTTAGAGCGTCACATTTATTGTTTGGCAGTGGTGGAATCACCACATCACATATTGGGATTCAGTGGTGTGGATATTGAATTCATGTAGCCTGTAAACAGTGGTCACTAAAGAAGGTGTTTGTACTCTCAAGCAACCACACAGTGAACATTCACAGTTTCATATCACAATAGTTTTATTTATTTTGTATTAGCTTAGTTAGTCAGGGAGAGCAGGCAAGGATGTTAACAGAGGAGTACGGCAAGCTGATAAGTTGGCTGAGATGTGCTGAGACAAAGGACTGGTGCATGCCACCCTGACTAAAGCAGAAATTATTGCAGCCTTAACCACAGCTGCATCACAGTCCAGCAACCAGGAGGACAACCAGACTGGCCTTGGGGATGTAAAACTCTCAGAAAATGGACGATTTGGATGATTCAACTTTGCCTTAGTGGACTTAAAAATCCATCTGGAGTTAAAGAGACTTGAACTGGAGGCCAAACAGCTGGAACCAAACTCACCAGAGAGGCTGCAGTGTTTGGAGGCTCAAGAAAAGGAGAAACAATTGGAATTAGAAGCAGCAGAGAGACTGGGATGTCTGGAAGCAACATGAAAAGTAGATGCTGACTCTTTGCCAGGGTCATGGAGGAAATGGGAAGGGAATAACTGAACCCCAGAAGCAGTAAAGGTCAGGACATTTCTTCCACAATTTACAGAGGGTGATAATTTTAATAGTTTTATTCATATGTTTGAAAGGGTATCTGTAAACAGTATAATGTTTACCATGGAGTAAGGGGGTCAGGAACCATACCCATAACCCTTGGTCAAGTTGTAACTGCTATTTCTAAATTGTCTGACACTGACTGCTTAAATTATAATACTGTTAAAATTGTTTGAGTGTTTTTAAGTTAACACCTGAAGCCTATAGAAAAAGGTTTTGTGAGCAAAGACTCAAAGCAGATGAAATTGTGTACGAATATATTGCTGAGTTAAGCACTTATTTTCATAGATGGGTGAGTGGGTGTCAGGTCACCACTTTTGAAGGGCTGGCAGACCTTTTGGTGAGGGAACAAGTCCTTAGCACTTTGCCTGAAGACATGAGAATCTGGTTAGCAGATAGGAAATGTAATACCACAGATGAGTTGGGGAAAAAGGGAGACCTATACCTAGTAAGCAGGACATCAGTGCACAGAAAAGAGATACCCAGTGCTGCTCATGGGTCTAAGGGAACACCCTAAACCAACCTAACAGAGTCTGCCAGTAGCAGGGGAAGCCACGGGTTCAGGTACATGGCCAGGACCAAGGGTTAAATATTTTAAATGCAACTAGTGGAGCCATGTAGCATATAGAGGTCCACAGAGGCAAGGTGGGGAACAAAAGGTGGGGCAGCCAGTAAGTGGGAATGACAGAATGCCAATGGTAAGTTGTCTGGCAACAACAAGGGTACCAGACTACCACAAGAGGTTATATTCTGCCTTAGTAGATTGGCAACAGGCCACTGCTAAGAGAGACAGCCTCTGACCTAACCGTTGTGAAGCCTGCAATTGGTAAAAGAGGAGCACTACTTGCTTGGGCAGTCTACTCCAGTCAGAGCTTTAGGAGGGACCCAATTCCAAATACCTTTGGCTAGGGTTCACCTTGACTGGAAGGGTGGAAAAGGAAGCAAGCAAGTAGGCGTATTTGAGGATATCCCTGAAGATGTCCTGATAGGGAATGATTTTGATAATGCAGTACCTTGTGTGCATGCAGTTACACGCAGTCAGGCTTGGAGACAAGTATGTGGGTCTGACAACCTGGGTGGCCCAGACAGACCGCACACTTGAAGCCATGACCGGTGAGGTGGCTAATTTAGGGAGGGAGCTACCCTGTAACAGTGAGACTACAGATGAGCCACAGCTGCTTGTGGCTAATGATGTTCCTTTGGACAGAGTGACTGCAAAGGTAGAGGTGAGTAGTAGTACTCAGGCTGACAGTGAGGCACCGCTGTCAGAGAATACCAGACTTCCTGTGGAAGAGGAGCTGGGAAGGGTTACAAAGAGAGAGATGAGACAGGGTCAGCTAACAGACCCTACATTACAAGGCCTGAGGGAGGTAGCTAATGAGGCACTTGATTCTCAAGGAAAAAAGGGAATCTGTATACTATGACAAAGGGTTACTGTGTACAGAGTGGACCCCTGAGGGAGGGCTAGAGGGTGAGAGAATACAGCAGTTGATAGTGCCCACAGCCTACCGTCTGGCACTTATACCCATTGCCCTTGACATTCCCTCTGCAGGTCATATGGGCATAAAGAGTACCAAGAAACGTATTATGCAGAACTTTTATTGGTCTGGGATTTCCAGGGATTTAACAGGGTACTGCAGGACCTGTAAGCAGTGCCAAAAAGTAGGCAAGGCAGGAGACAAGGTCTTTGCCTGTGATTGAGGAGCCATTTCAGAGAGCAGCTATGGATACTGTGGGGCCTCTGACTACCCCAAGTTCCACAGGGAAGAAGTATATCTTAGTGGTAGTAGATTATGCTACCAGATACCCTGAGGCGGTGGCTGTCCTCCATCGAGGCAAAAAAATGTGGCAAATGCTTTGTTAAGAGATTTTCAGCAGGGCAGGTTTCCTAAAAAAAATACTGACTGAGAGGGTGCCAATTTTACATCAGACCTGCTGGCTTGTCTGTGGGAGTGCTGTGGGGTGAAGCACCTAAAGACCACCCCTACCACCCCCAGACTAATGGTCTGGTTGAGAGGATAAACTCTACACTAAAGACCATGCTACGGGCATCTGCAGAGCAGTTTAAGAGGGAGTAGGACAACTATTTGCCCCATCTGTTTGCTTACAGAGAGGTGCCCCAGGAATCCATAGGTTTTTCACCCTTTGGGTTGCTGGATGGGCACAGAGTGAGGGGACCTACAGATCTGATTCATGATGAGTGGGAGGGTGAATGTGAATCCCATAAGGAGTCTGTTGTGGCATATGTCCTAAACATCTGGACACAGCTCAGGGAACTCATGGGCCTGGACCAGGGGAACCTGGCAGAAGCCCAACAGCAGAGAAAGGTTTGGTGTGACAGGAATGCTCGAGCTAGAGAATATGCTGCAGGGCAGCAGGTTATGGGTCTCATTCCTGTCAGACACAACAAGGGACCCTTCAAAGTGCTAAGGAAGGTCAGTGCTAACTACATGGTATAACTGCTAGGCAGGAAGCAGGGGCACAAACTGTATCATTTTAACACCATAAACCCTTACCATAATAGGGAGACCCTGGTGCTAATTATTTGCAGTAGAAGACAGGATGAGTTTGGAGGGAATCTATGGCTACAGGGAGCCAGCCAGGAAAATCCCAAATTACTATGGTGGAGCCTAGGGTTGCAGGCATATGATAGGATAGTGCAGCATTGTACTGGGGTCAGCAATGCAAAGG
The DNA here is from genome assembly GCF_019279795.1 of Protopterus annectens. Classification (NCBI taxonomy): domain Eukaryota; kingdom Metazoa; phylum Chordata; order Ceratodontiformes; family Protopteridae; genus Protopterus; species Protopterus annectens. Next base: position 1,330,921,473 of record NC_056745.1, read on the forward strand.
TAGCTGAGATCTCAAGACAGGGTATGGGGTAATGCATTCCCAGACAGCCTCATCCCTCTCAAGCAACATTTCTCTTCACTTGAAAAACTAGCTTGAGTCTTCGAGGGGGGGAACAAGTGTGACGAAAGGAGATACTGCCAGCCGGGCTAGCTGGAATTTTGTAAATAATTATATGCCATTTGTGAATATCAACATGATTCATATAAGATGTCAGTGTTACAAATGTATGAAAGCTGTATGTCTCAAAGACAGTTTGTACAGACGTGTGCTGAAAAGGTATTTTACAAAGTGTTGTTTGAAATGTATCCACAGTGTACCCTGCTTGAATAGAACAGAAATGTACATACACTATTGTAACTGTTTAAATGTATATATTTTAACAGGGAAAACTGGAATATGGGCAGTTATCTTACAAAACTTCAGAAAATAGCTAAAACTAAATTATTTTATGGCTAGTCCATAAAAGAGATGGTGTCTTTCAGTTTCAGTGCAGCAAGGAGACACAATGTCTAAAACCAAGGAGCTTTCTGTATTGTCTTGGAAGTGTTTTATGACTTCCATCATTTACCAACGATCTGAGGAAAAGCCCTCATCTATGTATTTTCACAGGTAGATGGTAAATACGGCCAGATTCCAGCAGTGGAGGTTCTCACCTGGAATAGAGTCAGATGACAAGAAATGATGTCATTCTGCAAGCTATGCCAGCAGTAATATTTGAGATATTAATTTGAGAGATCTCTGAGAGAGACAGACAGTACTTTGTATTAGGTCTTGGCCCTGATATCAACATCCATTCAGCACAAACTTGCCTCGCTCTGAATACGTTTCTAGGTTACAGTAACTCTCTTAGATATACTCAGGAATACAGCAAAGCTTAATTTAGCTGTTTTACTTTATTTATTTAAGATTATCTTGCAGTGTTGTTTTAAATATTTCCTGTGATTTTGAACTCTGCTGTCACTGTAAATATATACAGAGTATTTTCTTCTTCTTTTAATATTTATTAAATACATTTACACATTTCATCGTGTCTGATCTGTCTAGAGATATTTAAGTTCTGAGAGTACTTGCATACTTATTTGGTGACACTGTGGGCCACTCCTAATAGCCTTGCTCTTGGTCAAGCTACCATTTGTATTAATAGTAACATTACACAGTAAGATTGGACACCCTTTGTTAAGGGCTTTAAAGTAGCCAATAAGGAGCTGGCTGGTGGCACTGATAACTACCTTATAGTCTGGGCAAAAAGGGGCATAGTTAGTAAACCTAGGCCAGCCTTTCCTAGGTGTGCATGTGTGTGTGTGTGTGTGTGTGTGTGTGTGTGTGTGTGTGTGTGTGTGTTTGTATGTAAATCAAACTGTGTGTGTGTGTGTGTGTGTGTGTGTGTGTGTGTGTGTGTGTGTGTGTGTGTAAATCAAACCTCAGAGTGTGTGTCAGCTACTTGGGCAGGGAGACAAAGCACTGGTTGGACAGAGTCTTACTGGGGATCTGGAAAAAGAAGGAGAAACCACCACAGACTGACTGTGGTTTCTGTGTGCTCTTAAGGGAGACTGCACTTGATGCAGAGAGATGCTGGTAATACTGTGTGTGTACCTTGTCATCCTCCCAGTGGTGAGGACTGAGTTTCCTTAACTTGAGTTTCCTTAATTACTACTACTGCTAGGACAGCTTGCTGAATAACATCATTTCTTGTCATCTGACTCTACCCCAGGTGAGAATCCCCACTGCTGGAAATTAGCAGTATTTAGCATCTACCTATGAAAATACATAGACAAGGGCTTTTCCTTAGATCTTTGGCAAATACTGGAAGTCATAAAACAATAAAACACTTCCAAGACAATACAGAAAGCTCCTTAGTTTTAGACACTGTGTCTCCTTGCTGCACTGAAACTGAAAGACAACATTCATTTTATGGCCTAGACATAACATAATTTAATTTGGGTGGCCACGGTGGTGCAGCAGTTAGCACTGCTGCCTCACAGCAAGAAGTTCTCTGTTTCGATCCTCGGCTGGGGTGCCTTCTGTGTGGAGTTTGCATGTCCTCCCTGTGGTCACGTGGGTTTCTTCCGGGTACTCCGGTTTCCTCCCACATCCCAAAGACATGCTGTAGGTGGACAGGACACTCTAAATTGGCCCTAGGTGTGAGTGCATGCATGTGTGTGCCTTCTGTGAAAGGTTGGGCACCGGGCTGCAACTCAACACTGTAAAACTCCACTGCCAATCATGAGCAGACCGGTGACCCACTGTGGCAACCCCTAACCAGGAAAAAGCTGAAAGAAGAAGACATAACGTAATTTAATTTCAGCTACTTTTATTCCAGCTTCCCCTGTTAAAATATATACATTTAAACAGTTACAGTAGTGTATGTACATTTCTGTTCTATTCCAGTAGGGTACACTGTGGATGCATTTCAAACAGCACTTTGTAAAATACCTCTTCAGCACACGTCTTTACAAACCATCTTATATGACATACAGCTCTAATACATTTGTACCACAAATATCTTATATAAATCATGTTGATATTCACAAATAACATGTAATTATTTACAAAATTCCAGCTAGCTGGGCTGGCAGTATCTCCTTTCATCACAACGTGAATAAAAAAACAGCAGTAGTTATTAGGGTTGGGGCAAGGACAGGGGTATATTTAGCACAAGAGAAAGGTGGTGCAGTGGATGGGATTCTTACATATATCAAAAACAGAGTTAGTAGCCATCCTGAATGAGTGAAACTGCCAGGTCCCTAAAATCCAAACAAAAGGTGAACTATCCACCACTTACGTAGGATTAGAGGGTGTTCTAAATTCTCTCAAATAATGAAAAGTACAGTTTTGTACCTACCATAAATGTAGATGTTCGAGTGCTAATACAGCTGCAGTCATAACAGATGGGTTCTCCTGCCGTCAGGCGGGTCCTCGGTCGGCCGAATTCCAAAGTCTAGGACCAGCATCGGTTGTCATCGCTTCTTCCCTGACGTCAGTGCGACAGGGGTATAAAAGAACCAGCCAACGCCATTTTATTCAGTTTTTCTTGCCCCAGATGTCAGGTGTCCCCAGAAGGAAGGCAATACATAAATTTGTGTAAAAAAACAATGTCATTAGTTGCAAGCAAATACACCATAAAAGAATACCCCAATCAGGTAGTATGAGGAGATGTTAGCCAATAGGCCTGTCCCAAGAAGGGAATGAGGGAGGGAAACCTGGACTGCAGCTGTATTAGCACTCGAACATCTACATTTATGGTAGGTACAAAACTGTACTATGTTCATCGTGCATACAGCTGCAGTCATAACAGATGGGTAGAATCCCAAAGCTAAGAAAGGGGTGGTAGGCACTAGTTGGAACTAGGAGGAGCCAGGATGCCCTGCAAGACTGCAGTGGCAAAGCCTGCTCTAGTTTTGGAGTATAATGGTAGGTGGTAGTGCTTGGAGAAGGTATGCACAGAACTCCAAGTGGCTGCTTCCAAAATATCTTTGGTAGGAACTCCTCTGAGGAAAGCTGCAGAGGTAGATGTGGCCCTTGTGGAGTGAGATCTGATGCCTGCAGGTACAGTTTTGCCATGAAAAGAATAACAAAAGCGTATGCAGTGGGCTATCCATTTTGAGATTGTCTGTTTGGAAACAGGCTTCCCTTGAGCTCCTATAGCATAGGACACAAAGAGCTGTTCTGATTTTCTGAAAGGCTTTGTTCTGTCCAAATAATAACGCAGTTGTCTGTGGATGTCCAAGGAATGTAATAATCTCTCCCCTTTGTTTTGAGGATTAGGATAAAAGGTAGGTAAGTGTATAGCCTGATTCAAAGCTACCCTGGATACCACTTTTGGCATAAAGGACGGGTTGGTTCATAAGGAAGCTCTGTCCTGATGGAAGATGATAAAAGGCTGCACAGCCATGAGGGCTTGTAGTTCCGAAACCCTACGAGCTGAAGTAATAGCCAGAAGGAAAGCTGTTTTCCATGACAAATATTGCAAATCTGTTGAGGCAGCTGGCTCAAAAGGAGGCAAGGTCAGCTTTTCTAGTATGAAATTGAACTCCCAAGCAGGTATTGGTTGTTTCCTTGGGGGTTTTATATTCTTAGCCCCTCTGAGGAACTGTCTTAAGAGGGGGTGAGAGAATAAAGGTGGATCAGTGTTGTATTCTGCAGAAACGGCTGAGGCATGGATTTTGATGGAGGAGAATGAAAGTCCACTGCTTAGCAGCTCAGCTAGATACTGTAATATCTGAGGTAAATTCAGTTTTCCAGGATTCTGGCCCTTTTTCTCATTCCAGGCACAAAACTGCTTCCATTTTGCGGCGTAGGCTTTTCTAGTAGACGGCCTTCTGGCCTCTAAAATGACATCCTGCACCTCCTTGGAGAGTAGGGTCTGTTGTGATGTTTAGGAATCTTCCATGCGGCCAGATTGAGTGTATTCAGCTGACTGTGAAGAGTTTTGAAGCTGTGCTGAGTCAGAAGAAGAGGCATTAGAGGTAGGGTCCATGGTGGGGAATGCGCCAGGCTCCTCAGGAGTGGGTACCAGTGTTGTCTTGGCCAGTCTGGAGCAATGAGAATCATCTTTGGTCTGTCTGCTCTGGTTTTTAATAGAACTTTGGGCAGCAGAGGAAGAGGTGGAAAGGCATAAACTGTCATTGTTGTCCAACTGAAAGAGAGAGCGTCCACTCTCCAAGCCTTTGGATGAAAAGTCCTTGAGCAGAATTTTGTCAATTGGTGATTTTTGTGGGAGGCAAAGAGATCTATGTCTGGCCTTCCCCATGCTTGAATTATTTCTGTAAAAACTTGAGGATGCAACTTCCATTCGTGTGGATCTGTCACATTTCTGCTTAGGTTGTCTGCCAGTGTGTTTTTCTTGCCTGGCAAGTACTGTGCTTGAAGCTCGATTTGTAATTCCAGAGCCATGTTCCAAAGTGACATGGCCAGTCTGCATAGGGGGTATGAATGGGTTCCTCCCTGTTTGTTTATGTACCACATTACTGTTGTGTTGTCTGTCCTTATCAATAGTTGACCTGGATGCAGAAGGTCTTTGAAAGCTATAATAGCATTTATTACTGCTAGCATTTCCTTTTGATTGATGTGAAGGTGCTTTTCTTTTTGGGACCATTTGCCCTGAATGCACCGATCTGTCATGTGCGCCCCCCAGGCGTAGTCCGAGGCATCTGTTGTGATGACTTGATTTGCTTGAGGCTTGCAGAATGGGAGACCTGTGTTTGCTTGGCATGCTTGAGCCCACCACAGAAATTCCTTTTGAAGACATGAAATTAGTGGTATTACTGTTTCCACACTGTGGCTGTGTTGAGACCATAGGTTTTTCAGGTACCATTGAAGTTTCCTCATATGTAGCTTTGCACATGGGATTAGTAGGATGCAAGATGCCATGAATCCCAGAGCCTGCAGGATTTTCCTTGCAGTCAGCCTGGTAAAATCTGCTAGTGTTCTGAAGTATTGAGTTAGTTGCCCCTGCTTCTCTGGCGTGAGGTAGGCCATCTGGGTGTTTGTGTCCAAGTTGGCACCCAGGAAAATTATTTTCTGAGAGGGTATTAGCCTTGATTTATTTTTGATGACCGTGTATCCCAGAGAATTCAACAACATTATTACATAAGACAGATGTTTCAGAAGAATGTGCTTGCTGTCCGCTTGGATCAGACAGTCGTCCAAATATGGGTATATTTGTATCCCTTGAAGTCTGCAGTAGGCAATTACTGATGCCAGGCATTTCGTGAATACTCTGGGCGCAGTAGATAAGCCAAAGGGCAATGCAGAGAATTGATAATGGGTTGAACCTGCAGGAAATATGAGGTATCTTCTGCAATTTTGTCTGATTGGGACATGCAGGTATGCCTCCTTGAGGTCCAATGTTACCAGCCAAGACTCCTTGCCCAGCATGGGAAGAAGCTGCTGTAAAGTGAGCATCTTGAATTTTGGTACGAGTAAAAATGTGTTTAGGATGGATAGGTCCAAAATAGGTCTCCAATCTTTTCCCTTCCTTGGTACCAGGAATAGTCTGGAATAAAAGCCTTGACCTTGTTCGTGAGTAGGTACCTCTTGAATAGCTTTCATGTCCATGAGATCTGAAATCTGTTTTTGTGCCTCTGCCCTTTGATTGTGTGGCAGGTTTGGCATGCCTCTCATTTTTGGAAGGGTGTGAAAATGGAATCTGTAGCCTCTGTTTATAATGTCCAGGATCCATTTGTCCTTTGTGACAATATGCCAATTTTTTGAAAATAATGCCAGTTTTCTGCCTAAGGGTGCTGCCATTTGAGCCTTGCTTGGCATGCAAAGGGGGAAGTCATTGGGCTTGCTTTCTGAATGGCTGTGAACTATCCTCACCACCTCTTTGTGTAGGAGCTTGCCATTGTCTGCCTCTATACGATCCTTGAGATTGCCCTCTGCCCCTCGGGCACCTGTATCTACCTCTTTGGGGTCTGTCCGTGGCTGGAAAGGACCAATTTTTGGAAGGCCAATTTCTACTGAAACGTGGAGGTTGTACCTGTAGAAAATCCTTCACTGTTTGCATTGATTTAGCTTTTTCCTCCATTTTCTTTAATACTTCTTCAGCTTTAACACCAAATAATACATCCTTTTGAAGAGGGGCATCTAGCAATTTAGCGTTGACATGATCTGGTAAGGTTTGTTCCTTGAGCCAGGCATGTCTACGTATCACTGATCCTGTAACCGCAGCTCTACATGAGGCCTCTAGAGCATCAAAACCACATTGCAAGGTATGTTTACCCACTTGTTCTGCACTATGCATCAAATCCTGCAACTCCTTCAAGTCTGGTTGTTCAGGTTGTGACATTTTACTTCTCAATTGTGATAACAGAAACAGCTGGTACTTTAGCATATGGAACTGGCAGTTTAATGCCCTCATGGTTAAGGTGGCCGAGGTATATACCTTTTTCCCCACCTTTCTAAGGATCTGGAATCTCTCTCGGAAGGTAATGGATTTTTAGCAGTGGAGGCCTTAATTCCTTTTGGGCCCTGTGAGATAATTTCTGGGTCAGCCGCATGGCTTTTGTATAAAAATTGGTGTGAGTCAGGAACCCGGTAGTACCTGTCAGGCTTGACAGGGCTGGAGGTAAAGAATCCGGGTTAAGGCAGGCCTCTGAGTACACATCATCTAGTATGTCTAAGACAGGAGGTATAGCCAGAGGCCTGTGCTGAGGTAGCAAGAGAAAATCCCTAAGCCTTTTCTTGGAATCAGAGTACTCTTGGCCTTCCCAGTGGAAGTGTTCCCTTAAGGTATGCAAGGTTTCCCCAAATGAGTAATCCTCTGGGGGGGGGGAGACAGAGGGAATGGACTCCTCTGCATCAGAATCTTCAAAAGGGGAGTAAGAATGTTCCTGTTCATCAGAGTGCTCTGATATAATGGAGGCCTGGTCAGAGGAGGGGGATTCTTCCTCCACTCTGGGCCTTTTGTCTGGGGGGGGGTTGAGAACCTCTGATAAGAGTAATTAAATCCTCAGCCATTTTGAGCATCTGTTTTTTAGGCATGGGGCCTGGAGAAAGGCCCTGTGTAGCTTGTCTCTTAGAATGCATGGCTGCTTTAGACTTAGTGAAAGCCTTGATGGAAAAAAAAGAGGAAGGTTTGAAGACACCTTGAGAGGAGGCAGACCTGTCTACATTTTGAGATTCACCACCAAGAGTGGCTTCAGTATCTGTAGGAGGGGTGTGGGCCGAGGAGCCAGCGATCTCGGGCACAGAAGACACCGCCAAAGAAGTGACATCGGTAGTCAGGGGCTGCGTAGGCGCCTCGCTGAGAACCGGACCACCTGTAGTCGGCTTTGGTATGGTGTCGGTAGAGGCCACGGACCTCGTGTGTCGGTCCCTATCTTTGCGTTTTTTAGACAAAACTGGAGTCGGAGTATCCGACGACATAATATAGTTAAATTTTTTGCCAAAATAATGCTGGGCGAACTCCGCCCGACGTTTAATGGTGCGTTTATTGAATGTAGTACAAAAACGACAGACCGAGATGTCGTGGTCTGGGCCTAAGCAAGGAATACAGAGGGAATGAAAATCCTTATGTGGTATTTGCTTCCCACATGAAATACGATTATTAACTTTGTCTGACATCGGTCTGAGGCAAGAAAAGTTTCCCCAACGGGGTACTTAGCTTTCAAGAAGACTTTGGTTGCAAAATTTTCATAATTTCAGGAGCTGGCCGACCGGCACTTGCGAACTGCTTCTGCTTCGGGCACCACGCGGCAAGAAAGACTGAAGAAAATGGTGTCTGCTGGTTCTTTTATATCCCTGTTGCACTGACGTCAGGGAAGAAGCGACGACAACCGACGCCGGACCTAGACTTTGGAATTTGGCCGACCGAGGACCCGCCTGACGGCAGGAGAACCCATCTGTTATGACTGCAGCTGTATGCACGATGAACATCAATCTTAAAAAAAAAACATATCAAGAGGAAAGTACCACCCTTCAACAGAGGAAGCCATGGATAATGGACTAATAACCAAAATGACTTTGTTATTATACCAAGTTGCCTATATGACAGTGTACCTCTAAACAGAAGTGCAGGTTCAATGTGCTCTCTATGTGGAGGCAGTCAAACACAGAATTCTGTCTGTGTCCATAGCATGGAAATACTCTTAAAGGATATGCACTTAACAAACCTTAAGTCGTCTACCAGGGAAAAAAGTCAGAAAGAAAATACACTCCACCAGCTGCCTACTGTTAGCCATGGCCTTTGTCTATGTTAAGACAGCATTTCTGTTTACCACAGACAAACAGGAAACCACTACAGTCAGTGTGAGTCAAGGGAAAACCTCCCACCTGAAGTCAAGCCCTCACTAGCTCATAGGTTTAGGTTTCCTGCTCAGCTTACAGCCAAGGTAACCATCAAAAAACTCATCCACATCACCAAATACTGGTAGGAGAAAAAAATGTTGTCAGTATATAGAATTTCTCCACATAACTCTGGTGAAAATTTGTGTTCACCCATCCAGTTATCCAGACTAGGGTTCTCCCAAGCCGAAAAGGATACTTCCTGCTTTAACTGTATTACCTTTTTCTTCACTTCCCTTCACCATTCTTTCCCACCTCTCAGAAGGGAGATTTGTTTCTTCAAAGAAAGATGGTTAGACCATAGATTTATGTTTTTTTTTTTCATTTGCTGACTAGGACAAAGCCACTGTGCACAACTGTCCCTTTTCAGGAATGACCCAGGAGCAATGTCTGGGTAAGTGACTTACTCAGAGTCACACAGCAGACAAATGGAGACCATGGAAATCGAACCCTGTACTCTGGACTACAGGAAACAGCTCATCAACAATTCAGAGCTTTATTCTCTTGTGCTAACTGCCACATTTAAAATAAGGCTTAATCTGGGATTTGAATCTGGGACCTCTCAAGCCCAAAGCAAGAGTTACACCATTAGCCAAACAAGCCATAAGAACAATGCCACCCTACATAAGACTCATATTCATAATCTCTGGTTTGGAGGCCAATGGCTTATCTGTTAGTCCACAAGGACACATAAGCAGTTTTGCCCGAGAGGAAGTAAACCTCACCAAAGACAACAGCTTAACTTAAAGTCAGCTGAAAAATAAATGTTTGACAACATAAAAGGAAAAGATATTATAAACAAGAATGTTATGTACTTGCCATAAAGCTAGTCCCTTGTTATCTGTTTCTGTTCTTCTCAATAAATGGGTACTTCAGATCTGAGCGGATCTGACTTTGGCCACTCTCAGACTTTGGATGCAAGGGTCAGGCACCTCTCCTTACTTGTAATCCCCTGCTTATACCAAGTTACTTCAGATCGAATTTAACCATTTCCTATAACAAGAAGCAATATACCCCTTCCAAGAGGAAATACATATATGTACATACACACACATAAACACGCACACACAAAGAAAATCAATGGACTCTTTAACAAAGCACATGAAAATGCTACAACCAGGCTGTCAACAAGTCAGTGAAGTTACTCCAGAAACAAGGGAATATGACAACTGGAAGGGAGATGGAGGGAGAAAAGTTGAGGAACAGGATGGAAGAAGACAACACAGATCTATCGTTATGGTAAGTACATTACTTTTGTATAGTACAGTTGTGTAAGCTGAACTTACCAAAACAGTGGATGTTCAAATGATCACTGCTGCAGTAGCCTTAGCTATATGTGCTATACCTTGCCAAGGACATAAGGGCCAGCCAGCTTACAAAGTTTCAGCGCACCTTCCACGCACCCAAATTGTCAAGGAGCTTGAGCTGGGCTGACTTAAAGACAAGTTTGGACATGAAGCCCTTCAGAACTTTACTGGGAGGCTAAGCCTTGAAATGACTTTCCTAGGAATAACAAAACATAAATGTCTAGACCCTGGCATAAACAACACACCAAAAACAAGGGGGATGAAGGGAGGAAGCAGATACTGCAACAGTGATCATTCAAACACCTACTGTTATGATTATGTTCATTATATTAATCACTGCTGCAGTAGCCTTAGGTCTATGGGTAGACTACCTACTACTGGAATAAGAAGAGTCCATGAGCCCCAGAAAAATGGTCATTGTAAAGCTTGATCTAGACCTACAGAAGAAATCAAGCTTATAGTGTTTTGTAAAAGTATGTAGAGAGAACCAAGTAGCAGCTTCTAGAATATTTCTGGAATCCAACACCTTCCAAAAAGCCATATTTGAAGCCAATGCCCTGGTAGAGAGGGCCTTGGCCCTGACGGGAATATATTTGTTACAGTGAGTACAACAAAGGGTAGTAGCCTTAGACAACCATTTGGAAATAGTCTGTTTTGACACAGGTTGTGTTTTATTCTTAACTTCACAAAAATAAACAATTGATCTGAAAAACTGAGAACTATGAACTATGGTAATGTCAAGATAGTACCAGAGTTCTCTGTGAATATCCAAGATGCAGAGAATCCTTTCTCCTTCATTTTTAGGTTCAGTAAATATCTTAAAGTAAACTTGGATACCACTTTAGGAATAAAAGCAGGATTAGTTCTCAAAGAAACATTGTCCCTGTGGAAAATGAGGTAGTGCTGACTCCCCATAAGAGCTTGCAACTCAGATACCCTTCATGCAGAAGTCAAAGCAATCAATAAAACTATTTTCCATGTTAAGAACCTCCAGTTAGGCAATTAGATTTTTCAAATGGAACAAGTATTAGCTTTCCTAACATAAAATTAAGATCCAATGGAGAGGCCACTGATTTACTTGGCTGCCTCTTAAGTAAAAACCCCTTTCAAGAATGTTTTGAAATAAGGTTGCCTTGAAATAGGAGGATCTATGGGCAGACAAGCTTTAATGGCCAATAAATGAACCCTGATATAGAAATAAGAAAGACCATATGATAGTAAATCACAAATATCGTAAAACCAGAAAACAACTAGTTCTGAATGGGTGCCGGTTATGTTGTTGTCACCACCTAGAAAACCTTTTCCATTTGCTAATACTTCACTTTCTAATAACAGGCCTTTTTGTTTCCATTTGTACCTGCTGCACATCCTCCATAAACAGGTGCCTAAAAGGAATTAAGACCTTATCATCCAGACAATCAACTGAAAATTACTGCTGTCAGAGTGTACCAAACACCCCTGTTTTTGTGTGAGTAGATCCAGTCTTTGAGGAAGCTTTTGGTAATTGCCCCTCACCATTTCCGAAAGAAGGGAGAAGCGCAGTTACCTAGGCCAGAAGGGAGTCAACACAATGATATTGGGGGATTTCTTCTGAATCTTCAGAAGTACCCTGGATATAAGTGGAAAGGGTGGAAAAGCATACAGGAACATTCCTGTCCAATGAAAACAAAAGGCATCTGTCTTCCAGGCCTTCTTACATATAGTCCTGGAACAGAATCATGCCAGTTGATCACTGAAAGAGGAGGCAAAAAGGTCTACTTGAGTAACTTCTAGATGGATCAAATGTTGGAAGACCCCCAATCTAGTTTCCATTCATGAGGGTGTGTCCTAGTCCTGCTCAGCTTGTCTGTCACACAGTTTTGCTGTGATGGAATGTAAGACACCTGTAGAGTGAGATTGTGCTGGGAAGCTATATCCCAAGCTAACATGGCTAGTCTGCAAAGTGGGTACAACCTGGTTCCCCCTTACTTGTTGCTGTGCCAAAAGACTGTGGTATTGTCCAAAACTACTTTGAAGAGGTTCTGGGGGCCAAAGATGGTTTAGAGAGTAGCGTGCCTAGATATATATATATTAGGCTCTATATTGAATCAGCGAATGCTTAAAAAAGTGAACGCTGATTCATTGACCCTATGTAAGCGAAAGCTTACAATCCCGAACACCTGGAAGAGCAATTTTTTTCCACTGGTCCGGTTTTGGGAGTTTGCCATTTCCTCCACTGTGGAGCGATCTCTGAGTTGTATATTTAAGTAAGGGGGGTGGGGGGTGAAGACCCCCCCCCCCACATTAAATACTGTTTTAAGATTTTTATTTTATTTTTTTGTGGAACAGCGATTTTTTTCCCTGGGGAAAAAAAATCACTGTTCCGAGTGTTCGGGATTGTAAGCTTTTGCATAAATAGGGTCGATGAATCAGCGTTCGCTTTTTTAAGCATTCGCTGATTCAATATAGACCCTATAAATGTGCTACTTTCTGTCCTTGGTGTCCCATAACCCTGAAATTTTATCCCTCATGAAACTGCTCTCCAAAGCAAAGTCTAAAGTGTCTGTGATGACTAACTGCTTTGGAGCAGGGACAGAGAAGGACAGACCTGGATTTAAGGATATCTCTTGCCTCCATCAAAAGATTTATCTTCTGAAAAACCACAGCACTAGGATTTGAAATGATAAAGAGTGTTAATGGTGAGACCAAAAAGATTTCAAATACCACTTTATCTTTCTCATGTGGAGTCTTGCCAGAGGTATCATGTGAATAACAGATGCCATCAGGCCCAAAATCCTGAGGTATTCCCTTGCAGTGACCAAAGCCTGAGTGAAAAATCTTAGAAACAGATCTAAATAAGGCTCTATTTTTCCCATGGAAGAAAAGCTTGTTGAACTGAGATGTCTAGTTGACATCTCAGAAACACAATCGTGTGTGAAGGAGTTAAAGACTTTTGACTGTTCTCTTGGAATCCCAGCTTGCATAAGATATCTCTCACCCAAGAGGGAGATTCCTGGCACTTTGAAAAAGACACTGCAAAGTCATCTTCTTCTTTCGGCTTTTCCCAGTTAGGGGTCACCACAGCAGATCACCTGTCTACTCATGATTGGCAGTGGAGTTTTACGGTGTCGAGTTGCCAGCCTGGTGCACAACCTTCCACACAAGGTGCACACACACACACACACACACACACACACACACACACACACACACACACACACACACACACACTCATGCCTAGAGCCAATTTAGAGTGCCCAGTCCACCTACAGCATGTCTTTGGGATGTGGGAGGAAACAGGAGCACCCAGAGGAAACCCACTCGACCACAGGGAGGACATGCAGACTCCGCACAGAAGGCATCCCAACTGAGGACTGAACCGGAGAACCTCTTGCTGTGAGGTGGCAATGCTAACTGCTGCACCACTGCGGCCACCCCAAAGATAAACAAGCCATCTAAACATGGAAAAATGTGGATACCTGCAATGAGCTGTAACTGGAGCTAGATAACGTCAACATTCTTGATGCAGTGGATAGATCCAATGTTACGGCATAGCACTGATAATGTGATCCAAACACACACAACCTTAAGAAACATCTGAAGCCTTGATGAATACAGCTGTGATTATAAGCATCTTATATTTCTAGTGTTACAAGGAAACTTGAAATCAGAAGAAGAGGTAACAAGTTGCAAAGGGACATAATTTTGAAGTAGGGCACCATCATAAACAGGTTTAGGAAAAAAAGATCCAGAATTAGTCGACAAGAATTTTCTTTCTCTGCACTAGGAACATCCTTGAATAAAAACCCTTCCCCACTTGGGAAGGAGGAACTGTTTCATCAGTGCTTTGGACAGCATGTGATGAAGAACAGGTGGAAACAAAAGAGTGTGATTTGGAGGATGAGGAATGCTCCTCCCACAGGAGGAATTTCCTCCCACTGCCATCTGTAATCTTGAGGAATGATATTCAGAACCCATTTGTCTGAAGCAATCAGTTGTCAAAGAGATAAACTGAGATTAAGACTTTATGGAAGAAAAAAGGGGCCAAGGGATCTTGAACAGTCATTCAGACCTACTGGACTGTCATTTGTTTTGGAAGGTTAGAGACTTCTTTTTGCTATTCCCTTCTCAAACGTCCATTAATTCCGTTGATACTGTTTGTACATCAATATATGTGTATATACCTTTAAGAAGCTATCCAAGGGCTTGCACAAGTGTATAAATACTGAGCATGTGCAAGCCTGACTGCCATTTTGTAGTTAGCTGTTGTGATGTAAGCATGTATGTTTGTAAGCTGTTTGTTAACTAGTTTGTTAGTATTTAATGATACTGTTATCCATCCTGATGTGTTTGTATGTACTAAAGCATCAGAACAAAACTCCAAGCCTTCTCGTTTTATGTGTTAGAGACAAACAAGTGACAAGATGTCAGAAGTGGGATGTCTAAAGTACATGGTATCAGACCAGGCAAGTCTAAAGGACATGGAGTTAGAAGAAGCATACCAACAGGGCATGAGGTCAGAAACGGCTTGGCTAAAATGAGTTAAGGCACTTGTTTAGATGCTGGTGGAATATAAAGGAGTGGATCATTTCCAAAATATGCATACTTAACAAAACAGGTCATAAACGAATTTCAGATATTAAAACTTGTTCAGCACTATTTCTTTTCCCATAATATCAAACGGGGCATACAGAACATTCTAAGTAATTTTTGCATAAGCAGATATGTACGATATTAATAGAAATATTCGAATTACTACAGAAAATGTTTGAAATAAAGTCCATATTGCATAAAACTAATAAAATAAAGGGAAACAACCGCATTTTCGCAAAGCATATGTATTTTCGTATTAAGCAAATATATCAAGTTATCAGAAGTGTATAAAGTGTTCTCAAGTTTGTGCAATGTTACAGTATAGTTATTTCACAAAGTGCAGCCATTACAAGGCATACTTCGTAAAGTATAGCCATTACAAGGCATATTTTGCAGAATATAACCATTACAGACATATTTCGCAAAGTAAAGTATTTAGAAGAGTTTATTGTGCATTTGAATGTTGTTACAAGCTCACAGAACAGTTTGTTCATACATAATTACAAGTGCCACATTTTCATTGTGCTGTGTATACTTTGTGGACATGGCAGATGGAAACCCAGTGCAGTTGTGTTTGACAGTAACATTGCTGAGAACTGGAGAGTGTTTGAGCAAGAGTAAAACATTTACACACAAGGTGTATTATCTGATAAAGATGACTGTACAAAGGCATTTATTCTGCTTAATTTAACTGGGTCAGAAGCCATAGAAAGGGAGCGTTCATTTGTGTATGCACCTGCTATCTATACAGGACAAAGGGAAAACCATCATATTGTTGTACCGGCTGAGTCAAGGGAGGACCCAGAGTGCTTGAAATGTAAATTTAGTGAAATATGTAACCCCCGGACAAATGTTACAATGGAAACACACTTATTTTACACAAGGGATCAAAAGCCTGGTGAAACTTTTGCAGCATATATAATTGACCTGAGAAATAAATCTAAAATGTGCAGATCTGGTGACTTAAGGGATGAGTTGATAAAAGACAGACTTATGTGTGGCATAAAAGATGATCTTGTGAAAAAGATTTTGCTTTGTGACAGTGATTTAACTTTGAATAAAGCCATTGAGATTTGTAAGATTTATGAGCTCACAGAAACGTAGACAAATATGCTTACAAATGAGAACAGCTCTAGAAGGCATAGTGATAAAGCTCATGCTGATAATATGCAGCATGTAGTTAAAAGAAACAGGCCCAAGCACATGACAGCTGTAGCACCTGCTGCACTCACTGGTAAACTCCAGAACTTTCTAGCACATTCCAGACTCTGCACAGCCGCAGTGAAGCATAAGAGTACTCAAAGCATAGGCCCAAACCTAATCTGATATTCAGAACCCATTTGTCTGAAGCAATCAGTTGTCAAAGAGATAAACTGAAATTAAGACTTTATGGAAGAAAAAAGGGGCCAAGGGATCTTGAACAGTCATTAAGACCTACTGGACTGTCATTTGTTTTGGAAGGTTAGAGACTTCTTTTTGCTATTCCCTTCTCAAGCGTCCATTAATTCCGTTGATACTGTTTGTACATCAATATATGTGTATATACCTTTAAGAAGCTATCCAAGGGCTTGCACAAGTGTATAATTACTAAGCATGTGCAAGCCTGACTGCCATTTTGTAGTTAGCTGTTGAGATGTAAGCATGTATGTTTGTAAGCTGTTTGTTAACTAGTTTGTTAGTATTTAATGATGCTGTTATCCATCCTGATGTCTTTGTATGTACTAAAGCATCAGAACAAAACTCCAAGCCTTCTCGTTTTATGTGTTAGAGACAAACAAGTGACAAGATGTCAGAAGTGGGATGTCTAAAGTACATGGTATCAGACCCGGCATGTCTAAAGGACATGGAGTTAGAAGAAGCATACCAACAGGGCATGAGGTCAGAAACGGCTTGGCTAAAATGAGTTAAGGCACTTGTTTAGATGCTGGTGGAATATAAAGGAGTGGATCATTTCCAAAATATGCATACTTAACAAAACAGGTCATAAACGAATTTCAAATATTAAAACTTGCTCAGCACTATTTCTTTTCCCATAATATCAAACGGGGCATACAGAACATTCTAAGTAATTTTTGCATAAGCAGATATGTACGATATTAATAGAAATATTCGAATTACTACAGAAAATGTTTGAAATAAAGTCCATATTGCATAAAACTAATAAAATAAAGGGAAACAACCGCATTTTCGCAAAGCATATGTATTTTCGTATTAAGCAAAGATGTCAAGTTATCAGAAGTGTATAAAGTGTTCTCAAGTTTGTGCAATGTTACAGTATAGTTATTTCGCAAAGTGCAGCCATTACAAGGCATACTTCGTAAAGTATAGCCATTACAAGGCATATTTTGCAGAATATAACCATTACAGACATATTTTGCAAAGTAAAGTATTTAGAAGAGTTTATTGTGCATTTCAATGTTGTTACAAGCTCACAGAACAGTTTGTTCATACATAATTACAAGTGCCACATTTTCATTGTGCTGTGTATACTTTGTGGACATGGCAGATGGAAACCCAGTGCAGTTGTGTTTGACAGTAATATTGCTGAGAACTGGAGAGTGTTTGAGCAAGAGTAAAACATTTACACACAAGGTGTATTATCTGATAAAGATGACTGTACAAAGGCATTTATTCTGCTTAATTTAACTGGGTCAGAAGCCATAGAAAGGGAGCGTTCATTTGTGTATGCACCTGCTATCTATACAGGACAAAGGGAAAACCATCATATTGTTGTACCGGCTGAGTCAAGGGAGGACCCAGAGTGCTTGAAATGTAAATTTAGAGAAATATGTAACCCCCAGACAGATGTTACAATGGAAACGCACTTATTTTACACAAGGGATCAAAAGCCTGGTGAAACTTTTGCAGCATATATAATTGACCTGAGAAATAAATCTAAAATGTGCAGATCTGGTGACTTAAGGGATGAGTTGATAAAAGACAGACTTATGTGTGGCATAAAAGATGATCTTGTGAAAACGATTTTGCTTTGTGACAGTGATTTAACTTTGAATAAAGCCATTGAGATTTGTATGATTTATGAGCTCACAGAAACGTAGACAAATATGCTTACAAATGAGAACAGCTCTAGAAGGCATAGTGATAAAGCTCATGCTGATAATATGCAGCATGTAGTTAAAAGAAACAGGCCCAAGCACATGACAGCTGCAGCACCTGCTGCATTCACTGGTAAACTCCAGAACTTTCTAGCACATTCCAGACTCTGCACAGCCGCAGTGAAGCATAAGAGTACTCAAAGCATAGGCCCAAACCCATTGCCAATTGTCATAATTGTGGTGGAAGCCATGAATCTAAAAGGGAGAAATGTTTAGCTTTTGGTCAGCAGTGGCCACAAATGTAATAAAAGGAATAATTTCAAAATATTTTGTAAATCAAAAGCCCACATTCTTTTATTAAAAGGGAACATTTTAAGAAACAAGCTGCTCAATTAGAAAGCTATGGAGTGGGATTGCCACCCACTCTTTTTGTTGATAGTGTCAATGCTTCATCAGACAGTCAATGTTGTAGATTTAAGGGCAAAGAATGAAGTATTCTGTACTGTAAGGATAAATGGCAAACTTGCAGAACTCAAAGTTGATACGGGCTCCAAGTGCAATGTTATGCCTGCAGAAATATTTGCTAGAGTGTGTAGAGGTAAAAGGCTCTATTTGGCAAGGTGTGTGAAACGTGCTGCTTATGGAGGTGAAGAAATTCAAACTGAAGGCTCAGTAGTGCTTTCATGTTACTCTGCTGGAAGAAGCTTTGGTTATTTTATATGGTCAGGAAGCATGTCCAGTCATTATTAGGGCTCAGAGACAGTTTGAAAATGGGACTGCTTTTATTTAATAAAGAAGTCCACATTGTTAGCTTAAAAGACCACTGATTTTGCCCAGTAAATTTTTTCTACCTGTGCTGATCTATTCAAAGACAAACTAGGCAAACTTCCAGTTATGTCCTCAATGAAGTTAGACCCAGAGGTCAGTCCAGTTATCACGCCAGCACGCAAAGTTCCAATAGCCATGGAGGACAGAGTCAAAGCAGAGTTAGATAAAATGGTGCGACAAGGTGTGATTTGTCCAGTAGAAACTCCAACTGAATGGGTATCTTCCATGTGGTAGCTCATAACAAAAGCTCAGATGACATCAAAATATGAACTGACCAATGATATTTGAAGAACAAAGCATTAAAAAGACCTCATCATCCAATGCATATAGTCAAAGATGTCGCAGCCTTGATGCCAAAATGCCACTATTTTTTCTGTCTTAGATGCAAAGAGTTCATTTTGGCAAATTCAGCTTGACAAAAAATCCTCATTGCTCACTATCTACTTTTAGTACTCTGTTTGGCAGGTACATATTTTTGAGAAAGCATTTGGAATAAATTCTGCAAGTGAAGTATTTCAATGTGCAATGGAGCAAATTGTTTCTGGGTATCCTTGTGCTGTCATAGTAGACATACTAGTAGGAGGTCGTGATGAAGCAGAACATGACAAGCCTCAGAAAAGTTCTAGAAAAAAGGGAACATAAAGTGAATCTTAAGCTCAACCCACACAAATGCAAATTCAGACTACAAGAAGTTACTTATGTTGGTCATTTATTTGCCAGTACAGGCTTACAACCAGACCCTTCAAAGCAAACCGCCATTCTCGAGATGCCAGCTCCAGAAAATGTTTAAGCCCTGCAACGTTTTCTTGGCATGGTCAACTACCCAGGCAAGTTCATTCCAGACTTGAGCCATGATTATGTTTATGGCATACCTATCCAGATCAAAACAGACCACTAACCATTAGTCACTATCTTAAGAAAGCCAATGCATTCAGCTCCAGCCAGACTGCAACATATGATGCTGAGATTGCAAAAATACAATTTCAATCTTGTCTACAAGAAAGGCAGATTTTTTTTATCTTGCTGATATCTTATCCAGGTCACACAGAAATACCACTGAACAGATTGATAATCAAGGTTCACGTTTGATTCATGATTTTGAAGTCATGGAAATGAGAAGTTTTTCTTTCACATGTCTTGATAAGTTAAGAGATCACGCAGCTATAGATCCAGTTTTACAAAGGCTCAACCACTTAATCAAGGATGGCCATCAAAGCAATCTAGTTTACCTCAAGAAGTGCAACCTTATTTTCCATACAGAGATGAGATTTTGTCTGACAAAGGTATCATTATGAAAGATCCAAAAGTAATTGTTCCAAAGTCTTTCCAACTGGAGTATATTACTATCTTGCATCGTGGTCACCCAGGAACCAAATCTACCAAAAGAAGGGTGAGAGAGCTAGTATTTTGACCTTCTATGTCACAAAACATTGAGATCAGTTTCTTCTTGTTCTGTGTGTAACAGTACAAAGCCACATCAACAGAAAGAACCACTTCAGCTTAACCAGATTCTGGAACTACCTTGGTTGATAGTAGCCACTGATATCTTCAAGTGGAATGGTCAAATTATTTGGTTTTAGTAGAGTCTTACTCCAATTGGTTCGAGATTAACCTGCTTCCCAAAATAGCAGACTCTTACTCCAATTGGTTCGAGATTAACCTGCTTCCCAAAATAGCATCCAGTACTGTCATTACTAAGATAAAGCATCATTTTGCTGTTCATGGTGGTCCACACAAAGTTATTTCTGGCACTGGCACACAGTTTACAAGCCAACAGTTCAAAAGATTTGCTGAAGACTGCAACTTTACTTGTGTCACAAGTAGTCCAGAGAACCCACAGTGAAATGGTTTGGCAAAACTCGCAATTCAAAGTGCAAAACAGTTACTAGAGAAGTCAAAATGATATAATAGTGATGTTTTTCTGAATATCCTAAATCTCACAAATATTCCTCGTGATAAACATCTTGCTTCACCTGCTCAGAGACTTCTGTCGAGACAAACCAGAACCACATTACCAATCAATAGACAATTGCTGGTTCCATGTGTCAAGAACAACAGATCAGTGAAAGCCAATCTGTTGAAGAAGCACCTATCCCAGAAGTCCTACTACGATAAGACCAGTAAACTGCTCAATCTGTTACGACAGGGAGAAGTGGTAAGGATGCAGACGTCCAAAGGTTATGATCGGACTGGCGTCGGGAAGAATATTGGTCCAGAGCTGAGACTGTACATTGTGGAATCAGAAGGAGCAACTTTTAGGTGGAATCTTAGGTGGAATCGGAAACATTTGAGACCGGTGTCCGAGCCTATACCACAGCAAATAGTCTGTGAGAGAGAATCTATCTCAGAGTGAGTTGTCCGGTGTTCCAATTCCAGATGAAGTTGCAGAGGACATTTCGTTCCTATGACAAATCCAGAAGTTCCTAATATGAGTTGCTCACTGCAGATTGTCTATGTTGCTAAATTTGGTCCCAACTCTTGTGTTAGGAGATATGGTTGAATCGGTAAACCCTGCAACAGACATGAAGCAACTTGGACATGAACATTGTGTTTTGTTTCTAATGTATATAGCAATATATGCCTAACTCTGGTATTGTTTTGCATAAAGGGCAATCTTTGAGGGAGGATGCAGATCAATATATGTGCACATGCCTTTAAGAAGCTATCCAAGGGCTTGCACAAGTGTATAAATACTGAACACGTGCGAGCCTGACTGCCATTTTGTAGTTAGCTGTTGAGATGTAAGCATGTATGCATGTAAGCTCTGTTTGTTAACTAGTTTGTTCATATTTAATGATGATGCTATCCATCCTGAAGTGTTTGTATGTATTAAAGCATCAGAACTAAACCCCAAGCCTTCTTGTTTTATGTGTTAGAGAGGAACGAGCAACACTGTTTATTCTATTTTCTGTCAAAAATGGAAGAGGAGAATGAAAAGCCCTTGGACAATTTGGGAAAAGGAGAGCTGAAAAATCATAAGAGATTTCCAGGACCTGCTTTCCCATTTCATCACACTTTTTGATCATGCCAGGCAAACCACCGTAAAACAGTACCAGTGGCCATAGCCTGGAAGAAATATTAACAGAGTCATGCACACACTGTAAACAATGAGTAGTACTCGCAAGAAAAAAACTCCAGATAAAACATTCCTCATACTTTCACAATTTATCAGAACAAATTTTAACATATGAACCTGTTAATTCAAAATTCTGAAAACTAAAGATGCAGAAGTATACACTTTTTCTCCATGCTTATCAGAAATAGTAGGATTGGAATTAACTTGAGTGCTTAGCAGAAGTATCTCAACTCAGGCTATAGCTGCTGTGTTATGTTTAGGAGTAGTGTATACAAATTTAAAAGACTGAGAAATTTTATACATTTTATCTGCCGTTTTAGGGGCAGCTGGCTGACTTGCCAGGAAAATTGCAGGCAGTAACACACACATCCTCTAAAACTGACAGAACAAGACGAGTAGGTGAAGGTTCTGGAAAATTCTTCTGGAAAATTCATAGTATTTCTGAGGGACTCTGAAACTTCAGAGTTCTCCCACTGACATCACTAGGACAGTCTAGCAATAGTCTCACATTAAAAGAACCCCCCAAATGGAGAAACAGAAACTGAGCTCTCCAATGAGTCTGAATCAGAAATCTGAGGAGAAAACCCTGCATCTGTCCCTGCATATTCCTGTTCAGATTCAGAATCTTGAATCTCTTCAGGAAAAGAGGAATCCCTCTTTCTTTTACCAGAAGCTATTTTACAAGAAGGATCAACAGGATGAATTAAACTGTGAGCCATACCCAGTAAACTATTCCTGTGGAAAGAAATTTAAGGAGGAGGAGTTGATATGTGCTCTGTTTTCTGTTTCTTTTTGACAGGAAAAATGGAGCCATCCATGTTAATAATGGCAGCAGCTGCTTCCCAAGGATGGGCACAGTAGTCTGGCACAACTCTGAAAACTTCCTTGTTCTGTTTCCCAGGACTGACATGAGTAGCTCTGTCTTGCTCACTGAGGGATCTTAAACAGCCACAGAGGATGTGGCTAACCCCTGGTACATAGTGACTGTAGGTGATACACCACAAGGATCCAAGGTAAAAGATGAGTGGTCTGAGGTACAATAAATAATAGAAGAGTCACCAACCTGCTGCTGAGACAAAATGCCAGCATGCTGTGGTGGCAAAGGCTGTTTGATTATTTTTTTCTTTTTGTGGTTGGAAGAAGACAAACTGCGAGACCAGTAGTCTGTTCCATGGTCAAGCTGAAAATAGTGCCTCTTTCCCATGGAAGAGGAGCAGCAAATACTGGTAAAGCTAACAGTCCATAAAAGGTACTCATTTTCTGTCAGAAAAAATACAGCAGAAAGCATTTTCAGACACCTTTGCCAGATCCACCAAGGAAAAAATAAACATAGAAAATATGTTTTCAGTTAGTTAAAGCTACTTTTAAATGGACTGAAAAACTAGTGCTTTATAGTCCCGAGACAGTCCATTAGACACAACACTCCTAGCTTTACAATGACTTTCCTGAAGATGAAAGTAAAACAACAATAAATTTAAGAAAATGGAAGTCCCCCCTCCCCCCCCCCCACGGAACTTATCTGCCTAGCAAAGGAAAGCAGAAGCCAACAGTCAAGGCTCAAAAGTCTCAGAGAAGCATACTCTTAAGTGGTAGTAAAGCTCTTTAGGTCTTTGCAGCAAAACTAGTATTTTAGTATGCTCAGCTCAAGCTGCTTGACAATTTGGGTGCGTGGAAGGTGCCCTGAAGACTTGGAAGCTGTTCATCCGTTATATCTTTGGCAGGATATAACCCATATTGCTAAGGCTACTGCAGCAGTGATCAATATGATGAACATTCAATACTGTCTCCCCATCCATCCTCAATGAATGGGACAGAGTTTTCAGCTACCATAAATCTTGAGAGGAATCATGGTAGGATATTCCAGAGGACTGTTGAACCAAAAGATGCTCTGGACCTAGACCGTAAGTCCAGTCTGTAATGAAATATGAAGGTATAGACATTAGACCAAACAGCAGCTGCACAAATGTCATCAATTGGTACTTTGGAAAAAAAAAGGCAGTTGAGGTGGCACCTGATGTAGCAGAATGAGCCTTAAGAGTGCCAGACAAAGACAGTCCCTTCTCCTTATAAACATACTAAATGCAATCAGTTAGCCAATGTGATAGAGTTACTTTGGACACTCCTTTATACAGTTCTGCCAAGTGATCGAGTGTGTCCTGGAGACATATCAAGCACATCCAATCATCCTTCCTCAACAATTGCACAATGGACTGAACCATGACTATCCAGAACTTCATCTGCTTTACAAACTTGTTCAAATGACAGAGTTCCACAATGGGCCTGAGGTCCCGTTTTTCTTTGGCATCAAAAAGAACCTTAAATTGACTTTGGATTCATGTTGGTCTTGTGGCACCTCCTGGATGACTCTTGTCTGAAAGCTTTTTTATTTCTTGCACTGCTGCCTTTCATTGTCTGGGTCGCACATCGGAAAGTTTTCCTGAATAAGGTGGATGGTAAAGAAAGGGAATCATATAGCCTCTGGCTAGGATTCTCTGCACCCATACATCTTATGTGATGGAATTCCAGGCCATGGGATGAAGAGATAAGCACCCTCCAACTGTCTCCAGAGTGCAGCAGTTGGGCAGGCAACCATTCATGAGCACTGAAAAGGCCTTCTGGAATCCTTGATTCTGCTGTCCACATCTGCTAAGCGGGCAACACACATTATGACTGGCCCCACCCCACCCCCGGCTCTGGGGAGGTCTATTGCGAGAAGCATCTGGGGCAAAACCTTTGGACTTGCAAAACCACAGTTTCTTCCCACCCTTCTGGTTTCTAGAGAAGGTCCATGGGAGGAGTAGAAAAAAACATCCCGACAGCAGACAAAGTCTTGCCCTCTTGGCTGAGGGGACGGAGCCTGGATGGCACTCTGAAAGCAGCACTTTTTTACAGCTCCTCAAAAATACTTCAAATAACAGGAAAATATTTTTATTTCACAGAAAAAAACAGTTAACTATTGTTCTTTAACATTTGTGCTATCATTATATCGAGTTTGGAATATATTCTTCAAAAATTTCCTGTCAGAAATATCTGGAGTTTAAAACTGCTCTCTGAAGATGAGTAGCTCAAAGAACTCACATGCAGAATTTACTTTGAAGAAAGAAATTCAGTTGATGTCTTCTACTTTACAAGAACTATCTATTAAAATGGACAGCTTCAATAACAACTTAGAAAACTTGAGAGAAAGCTGTCAAACAAACTGAATCCTTTAAAGAGTTACTTCAACAGCATCAAACTAAAATATTAAGCATTGAATAGTCTTTATCTGATATATATGGAAGGCTCAAGGAGGAAGAAATCCAGGGAGATGTCCTTCAGCAGCAAAATAAATGGCTTTTCACCAAGTTGGATGACATGGAAAATAGAGAAAGGAAAACTAATGTGAGAATTTTTGGTTTACCAGAAAAATCTGAAGGAGATGATATTATTTCCTTTCTTAATTCATGGTTACCCGAAATCCTAGATCTAAAAGAAGGATTATCTTATGGTATAGAAAGAGCTCATAGAGCCATTGGGAAACCTATTCCTTTATCACCATCATCCACTCCCAGGTCAGTAGTGTCTTTCTTATCTTGATAAAGAACTTGTCCTTAAATGCGCTTGGAGAAGATCCCCACTGAAATACAAGCAAAATATAATTAGATTTGACAATGACTTTTCCTCTAGAGTTTTGGAAATGAGAAAGAAAGCCTGGCCACTTGTAAAATTATTAAACAGAATAAAATAAAGGCACAACTGGCATACCCTGCAAAAATAAGGATTTTTACTTCAAATGAAATAAAAACTTTTAATGACATTGAAGAAGCAGTAACCTTTGTCAAAAACAATAATATAGTTACAGTCCCGGAGGAAATGGACTGGGCTTTAACTGCATCACTGAAAAGATCTCTGGAAAAAATAAATGGATTGATGTAAAAAAAAAAAAAGAAGAAGCAAAGAACTGACTCAAAAAGTATCCCTTCCACTACCACTCTCAAAGTATCAACTAAAACTAAAAATATATGCTAAAGGTAACAATTTAATATTGTTTGTTCTTTCTTTAAACATGTTGTAAATTCTATGTTATAAACTTATAATACACCTATTGCATACTTTAGAGTCAAAGTTTAGTTCATAAGTGACATATTACATCAATAATTTAATTGACTCTATTAGTTTACTTTTGTTCATGACAGCATTTTACAAGGGAAAAAAATGATTTGCCGAGTAGGAAATGCTAAATATACATTGTACTTTTTAGTACAATAACATCTATACTTTAGTTAATTTAATTTTCTTAATATTAGTCGCTAGTTAATGGGTGGGGTTTAGTTGTATTTTATGACTAATTTCAGTCATTGATATGGTTTTATGATTAATTTATACAAAGTCTTTGCATATTCACTGGAGCTTATTATCGCCAACAAGTTCATGATTTCAGTTGAACATTTATTTTTAAAATGAAGAAGTGAAGCTTTTTAAATGCATGAGACTTGTAGGGAAATCTTCAGTTCCCTTTACGCGAGGCTGTCGGTGCATTTGCAAACTGTCATGAGTGTAGAGAGCCCTTTTGACATTTAACTTCTAACTATAAACCCTACACATTGAATAAATATCACTTTGCCCTTCTAGTTAGTTTAATCACATAGAATTTATTTCAGATACATTTAAATGTTTATTTGGATGTTTCTCCTCCCCTTTTTTTTTTTTTATTTTTATTTTATTATTTTTTTGTTTGAGGAGTTAAAATATCTTGAATTGCTAAGCATTACACTAATTGGAATCTCATTTGTCTCCTTATCGAACACCATTGCATAAAGTGGAGGAATATTAAAAGTAGCCTGCTTTGTCTTTGCTTGGGTCGGAGATGGCACGGAACGTTGTTGTTGACGCTTATATGAAGCGTATGTGTCTTGTGGCCAATGATGACTTGCAGAGGTTTTTGAAAAGATATTCCTGTTCCCCACAGACGAAGAACATATAATCCTTTAGTTATGAGCAAAAACTATTCCCAAAACACACAGTAATGTCTGTACAGATCAATTATTTTCTTTATTGTTGACATTAAGGAGCATTCCAAGAATGCTGTGGAGAAACAATCTGTCATCCATTAGAACATATTTGGTTTCCTGCCAGCTCTCCTGTATTCGACAACTGTGTCTCAGTGCTGGTGTGTGGTGGTAGCTCAGTGTGGAGCTCTCTTCATTGTTCCCCAGACATTTATAGTCTAGTGGGTGGGTTTTCCCATTCTAGTCTAGTTGTGCAGTTGAGTGGATTTTTTGATTACACTTGGGAATGGTGCATGTGAGCTACTGTGTGTGTGTGTGTGTGTGTGTGTGTGTGTGTGTGTGTGTGTGTTTGTGTGGCTGGCTAGTCAACAGATGTTCTGTAAAAGGGATTTGATTTTACAAATTTCAAACAATATATATGACACCAGTTATTCAATTTCAAAGATGACCCAAAGCACCGTACCTACACAGCCTACGACAACACACACTGCTAACAAGAAAGGCTGTAAATATAGAATAAACATCTATCTCTATAAGTTCTTTTCACTTAACAGATGACTGCAGCATAAAGTATATTAAATAATGGTATGAAATTGTGGGGATAGTTTTATTATGGATTAGAACAGCGGCCATATTCTTTGTAACATCATCATATGTAATGGTTTCTGTGCTCATGCAGTTTGTCTACAGAAGGAGAGCTTATCGCACACAATCAGGCCAAAGGCAGATCCTCCTAATTTGAGGAAACTGCCATTGTGGGTTCGAAGAGCTTATTATGATATAGCTATTGCCTGTCATTGTGTTGGGGGGGGTATAAGTCGCAATGCTCAAGATACATAAGCTTAAAAAGTATTGAGACGTGTTTGACTACCTTACCTCTTCCCAAAAGATATACAAGCCTCGTAAATTCAGCAAAACAAACTTACACACTTCAGCTTCCACCGGTACAGGTCAAATCCTCTCCAGAAAGCCAACATTACATCTTAAGAAACCACAAAAGAAAAATGTGTTAGCAGGGGACATTACACTAGATTATTGTAAAAATTGCATTCTTTAAGATATGCATCTGGGTAGAAAGAAAATATTCTTGAATTTAATTATCCCTGACTAACAAACTCAGGGCTGGGTGTTTCTCACCGATAGCGAGTATAGAGGGGACTTTGGGCAGTGTATCAGTGGAGGAGCAGGGGCACAAGTGCAGACATCAAACAATGTTTGGTCATGGTCATGGTTGTTTGTCTACATGGGAGGCACTTTGGGGAGCATGTAACACAGTAAAAACGGCAGCAAATACAGTTTCTTAAATGGATACAGCAGTGAGACACCCAGGTTTGTAGAACATATTAACTCGCAAGTGGCCCTAGAGCACGCAAATTGAATAGTTCCTACTACAAACACTCTAGGGACAATTAACTCAAAAACAATACTAATGTATAGCAATTGTACAGTGTGATGTGGGCTCATGCTTTCTTTTCAAAAAAACAACAACAGCTGGCAAACAAACGTGGCGTTCACAAACAACAAGCATGAGAGATCTGTTTTTAAACGGAGGAATAGTGTGATATTGACTTCACAATTAGAACAGGAAGAGAAAGTATAAGGTCTTATCTGATACTTGATCTTTACAAAGCTATATATTATCAGAAATTCCATACCTGTAACACTACTTCTCATTTGATATAGTAGTGACAGAATACAAACAAAGAGCAGTTTGTGCATGCTCATTTATCTATGCAAAGGTTGTCCCTGATTTATTTATTTCTATACTGCACTGATGTCATAAGAATAATTTTAGGTACACCCATAATGTTTACATCTATAATGTTATATTTGTGGACGGGGCTCATCCGAATAAAGAAGGCTAAGTACAATGATGGTTGAAATTAGTACTAATATCAGTTTACACTGATTCTGAACCACATTTACAATTATTTAAAGATGGACAAAATGTCGAGTGTTTGTCTAGTAAAAATAGCAGGTAAACTACTTACAAGTGAGCTGCAAGAATATGTAAGTTGCATAATGTTTATATTCAATAGATGCAAGTTGGATGGTTCATTATTTAAAGTTTCATATTAGCATTATAGTATGGGACACAAGGAAGTGAGTTCTGGTCTTGCAACTGTAATAATGGGAAAGGTACACTAATAGAACATAATTCTGCAAGTTCACTGAATATATGCTGACGAGGCCTGAAATTCCTGGATTAGTAGAACTTCAAACAGGTGACAATACATTCAATATATTAGTTGACATGCACTTACAGTAATAAATTGAGACTTGTACAAATTAATTCTAATTCTACTCTTGAAATCTGTTAACATGAAGGATTGTGTACAGGTCTGTACTAACACATATGAAAAAAGAAGGGAAAAGTGAATGTTAAACATTGCTCAAGATATGAAAAAAAGGGAGGTAAATGAAATATAAAGACACAATATATACATATGGAACCATTAAAACATAGAGAGGGTAGTTGATGCATTTTTCAGTTGACTCATTTTACTACCTTTGGTTTTTCAAATTATTCATGAACTTGCATTCTTTATTGAATAAATAAATAATAACAAGACTCTAAAGCACCTGTATATTGCATATTTTGTGGTGGTTTTGAGAGAAGATAGTTTAAAATTGGAATTGACTTCACAATAAGAATAGGAAAAGAAAGTGTGAGGTCTTATCTGATACCTGATTTTTCCGAAGGTATATATTATCGGAAACTCCATATCTGTAACACTACTTCTCACTTGATATAGTAGTGACAGAATACAAACAAAGAGCAATTTGTGCATTCTCATTCATCTAGGTAATCATTCTAATCATTAAATGCATTCAAAAGGAATTTACTGCTAAAAAGGCTTGGGGTTGTGAAATTATTTCAAAAACCTGACAGACTGATTATCTTACCTATGTTTTTAAGATTTGGTATCATTTATTTAGCATTTATGGTAGCTGTTCAATTAAATTTATAATGCCTAGAATGGTATTGTGCGTTTAATATTGAGGTATAACTGTGAACAATCACTTATGATATACTCTATTTAATGCTCTACATTAAGAGTAGCAAAGGAGCTCTTTACTGAAGTTTGAAGTAATGTACAAATACGATATTGAGCTCTATTATATTAAATTTATATGTATAGTACTGTTTGGAGCAGTACTTATACATGTATTGAAATACTACATGTCTAGAACAATACAATTTGAACTCTTCAACCAATGCATCAGAGAAAAAGTGGTTTGTGGATTTACAATGGCTCACTAGATTGATTGTTGATACTACTGTAGTTAAGTCTTACAATGTTGGTCATAGTATATCATTTAAGATAATTACTAAATGAATGAGTCACTTTGCAGAAACTCATGAAAGTTGAAAGGTAACTGGTGTAGTAAATGTCTCTTGAAATTTTTACCTATATTTTATGAATATTTGATTTTGATTGAAATACATATTTGATTTACTATGCATAAAGTAAATTGGTTCCAGTTATCGCCTAAATTTTGTATTAAGTTAATTTCATAATAAATGCATACTTATGTGCGTGGATCAAACTAGAAGTATATGATGGAGTCGATTATTTATTATCTCCAGAATAACATATAATGGAGCCTCTAACTTCTCATTGGTATTTGATTTATTGTTAGTAATGAGGGTTAATTTGACTGAACATTTTAGTTCTTTCAAATTAGGAATGATATTCTTCCATGTTTGTTAAAAGATAATTTTAAATATTTGTCTATACATGAGTATAAAATCAACTATTGTACTCTTGTTAGTCTTACCTTTTGGCCTCTTCTAGTATACATATTATACAACTCAAAAGGAAGTAAGAAGGTTTACTACATTATTAATATATGTATGGAAGATATGCAGCAAATAAGTAACAAAATAACTTACTATTGTTTCCTATCAGAACTCTTCAATAAATAAATTAACTGGATGAGTATAGAACTTCTCTCACTAAATGTGAATGGTTTAAATATTCCAAGGAAAAGATCTAGCCTACTTAAATATCTAAACGTAAACAAAGCACAATTAATATTTCTACAAGAAACTCACTTTAAAGCTAATGATAATTTCATTTGGAATCCAAATGATTTCTTAAAGCTCTCTACTCTTCATACAGTAAAAAAAACAGAGGAGTATTAATATTGTGGAGGAAAAGTGTTACTAATCCTCAAGTAATATATAATTATGAAGACAAAGATGGCCTTTTATCAATAGTAATAATAAGATATAGTAATAGAATTTGGACATTGGTGAATCTTTATTGGTTTCCAGGTATAGGAGTAGGAACAATTAAGAAGCACATAGAACTTATTAATAAGACTTCAAAAAGTAGTCTAATTGTAGGAGGGGATTTTAATTGTATCTTAGATAGTCAGGAGACTACAAGTAGACGGTCATTTCGTTTAACATCTACAGGAAGAACTCTTAAGAAATGGTAAGATAACATGCAGTTATTAGATTCCTTTAGTCTTAAAAATGAAAGTTAATTACAAATTTCTCATAGTGATTATAGATTCAATACCCAAACAAGAATTGATAAATTATATGTATCCCAAGATTTAAAAATGAAAATATCACATTCTTCCATAATTCCCTGCCCCATATCTGATCACAATTCAATTACTCTTAGAATTCAAATGAACTTTAAGAAACTAACACTTACTAAAAGAATTCCTGCATATTTTACTAAATTAAATGAGTTTAAGACTTGGTTAGATTTGGAAATAAAATATTATTTAGATGCGAATAATACTGGTGACGTAAATGTAGTTATTTTATGGGATTCACTAAAAGCATATCTTTACGGTAAAATAATTTCCTGGTGTAACAATAAAGTAAAAGAATGGGCGTCTGAATTAGTTAATATTCAAAAACGCATTACAGAAATTAACCTCAAGGATGTGGAGAACCTGGTTGGAAAAAAAAAAAGAAATTGGTGAATTGAATAAAAATACAATGAAATTATAATGCATAAAACCAGTCTGGATTGGAAAAATTAAAATTAAATTCATACGCTGTTTCACCAAAATATATGCATAGCCTAGCAATGAGATTAAAAAGGCAATCCAATACAAACAATATTACAAATATAATTCATGAAGGGGAAAACAAGAAAAATGTATCAGATATAGGTGATATATTAGATGCCTTCAAATTCCATTTCACAAAGCATTATAATATTAATGATTCTCCTCATAACAAAATAGATATAGGACTAGATTATATGAATTTAAATAAAGTACCAGAGAGTTAAACAAATATTCAGAAACAAACAACATTTAAAGAAATTAAAGAGAAAATGAAGGAAGGCAAAAATAACAAAGCTCTAGGCATAGACGGAATCATTATAGAAATTTATAAATTACTTCCATCATCAGTCATAACAGTACTTCAGAGGGCATTAAAAGAAATTTATCTACAAGGCATTATTCCACCTTCATGGAGATATACATTGATTTCACCTATTTTAAAAGAAAATAAAAATCCCAACTTGTGCAGTTCATACAGGCCTATTTCAATTCTAAATAATGATTATAACATTTTTATGTCTATTCTGGTTAACAGGATTAAAAAGATCTCTAACTCAAGTCATTAATGAGGATCAAACGGGGTTTATTCACAATAGACACACTCAAGACAACATACAAAGAATTTTAACCATTATATACATCTTAAATAGAGACAAAGCTGAAGCTTTAATAGTAACAGACATTGAAAAGGCATTTGACTCACTAAATTGGGATTATCTTTTCAAAGTACTACAAATTTATAATTTCCCCTCAAGATTCATTAATTTAATAAGAAAACATTTATAAGGATAATCTAGCTTATGTAAAATTAGGCCCTTTCACATCAGATGCCATTAAAATTACTAAGGGTACCAAACAAGGATGCCCTATGTCACCACTGTTGTTTGCATTAGCAATTGAACTTTTTTCTTCTACTATTCGCCTTAACCCTAAAATTAAAGGTATTGAAATTAATAATCAAATTAATTCCAAAATTATGCTCTTTGCTGATGATATTTTACTCACTTTATTAAATTCAGAAGAGTCACTATGTGAATTAAATTTATTAGCTGAAAAATGTTATCACATCTCAGGTTTAAAGATTAATGCCTCCAAATTGAAACACATTTATTTATTTATTTATTTATTTATTTGTTTATTTCAGTTTGATGACCGGGGAGGTCCACTGGGCTCAGGAGCCCATTTTCAGTGGAGGCCCGGGGAGAAAAGCTCCACATTACAAAATACAAAGATAAAAACAAAATACAAAAGATAAAAATTAACATAAGATTCAAGGTACAGATACATAAGGATGCAGCCGTCAGTCTACATGGTATGAATGCTGGTAATTTGTGATACAGAGGCAATAAAAGGAATGGTGTTTACATAACATATCAGTCATATATTGAAATGGATGATTAAAAGATTACAAAGAGTCTGAGTTTAGTAATGGCAGAGTGGTAGAACAAGCATAAATGTTAGGGAGGGGAATAAAGGGAGAGCAAACTATTTACAGTATTTACATATATACACAGGACAACAGTAACAATAAGTAGATATGAACAAGGTTGATAGTAGTAAGAAATTGAATAGCATTACTGTTAATATGTACAGTGAGGAGGCTAGGTGGGGAAAGTGCAGTTGCACTTCCACTTAGAAAACAGGTAGGAATGGTGTAGTGTTTTGAAATTATTAGGATTTTCTGTCAATCTTAAAGTAGGAGAGAGAGAGTTCCACTTTTTGGCTAAGGAAAAGAAAGGAGGTGCTGCCCGGCAGGTCGTTTTGGTTTGTGGACATTGAGTAGGTTTAGGTGGGCCGATCGAAGTGGCCTATTAGGGGTATATGGTTGAAGGATGTTGGATAGTGCAGGACATTTAGAAGGGTTAAATAATAGCCTGTGGGCAGTGGTAAGTTGGAGGTAGTCTAGAAGGTTGGGGAGTTCTAGCCAGTTTAGTGACTGGAGGGCAGAGCAATGATGAGAGGAGTGTTTGGCTTTGGTGGTGAATTTAGAAATTTTGTTATAACAAATTTCCATTTTTGAGGAGGTGGAGGTGGATAAGTTAGTTAATAGAGGGGCACCATACATTAGTGAGGGAAGAAGATAGGTGGTGGCAAGCGTTTGTCTAGAAGAAGGAGAGAGATAGTGGAAGTTTCTGTATAACAGGCCAAGTTTTTGATGTGTTTTTATAATGTTGAGTTGAACATGGATGTCAAATTTTAGGTTTTCATCGATAGTGACCCCAAGAAGTTTGGCATGGGGGACAATTTCTATGGTAGAATTTTTAAGGCTTCTAATTTTGAAGGTCTTTTTGTCAGGAGGGAAGGATTTTGTAGGGGGGAAGAGTAGTATTTTAGATTTGTTAGCATTTAGAGATAAGTGATCATGGAGCATCCAGTTCTCAGTGGCAGAGAAGGCATTTTGTGTGTGTGCTAGAAGTTCAGGGAGATTGGTGGCACAGCAGATTAAGGTGGAGTCGTCGGCGTATTGTACGATTTTAGTATTTGGGATGGCAGAGTGGAAGTCATTCATAAAGATATTGAAAAGCACGGGGCCAAGAATGGAACCTTGGGGAACTCCAGTGGGGGTAGGAAGGAAGTTAGAGGTGCCTTTTCTCCATTTTACAGCTTGAGATCTGTTGGAAAGGTAACTTGAGAACCAGGATAGTGTACTGTCGGAGAGGTTAAGGTTAGAGAGGTGACTAAGGAGATGAGTATGGGAGACAGTGTCGAAAGCCTTAGAGAGATCAAGTAGGACTGTTGAAACTATTTTGCCAGAGTCACGAGCAAGATTGACTATATCTAGGAATGAAAGTAGAGCAGTTATAGTGCTATGGCCAGGACGGAAACCATGTTGGGTGTGAGAGAGGAGGTGGTTTTCAGTAAGGAAAAGCATTAGCTGAACATGAACGCATTTTTCCAGTATTTTTGATATAGGGGAGAGGATGGCTATGGGACGAAAGTTTGAGGTATTATTGTTTATACCACCCTTATGAAGGGGGTGTATAAAGGCAGTGCATACAGCTTAGGGACATATGATTCCTGTATGGATCGATTGATTAGGATGCTAATGGGGAGAGCAATTCCATCTGCAGCAATTTGTAAGAATTTAGATGGAATATTATCTGGGGCATTTGAGCAAGGTTTCAGTTTGCTGAGAAGTTGTTTTATATATGAGGTAGAGACTGGTTTGAGTTGAAAAGTGGTGGGAGGATTGGGTTTAGAGGCTGGGGTAGAGTGACTGAACTGTGAGGATGGGTTAATAGGGAAGGACTTATTTAGTTCAGCTATAGAATTAATAAAGAAGGAGTTGAAAAGAGTAGCAATTTCTGTGTCGGATTTGGTAGTATCAGGGCAAGGATTATTTTTGGCGCCTGGGTTCAGAAGAGAATTAATGGACTTCCAAAATTGTTTGGGGTTTTAAGAATGGTTGGCTTGGAGAGTCATATAGTAGGATTGTTTGTCTTTGTATACAAGTCTTTTAGTAAGGTTGCGAAGTTGTTTATATTGAAGTAGGGTCTCAGGATGTTTATTATGCTGAGATAGTTTCCAGCATTTGTCTCTCTGTCGCATGAGTTTTTTGGTTTCCCTAGTTAACCATGGTGTGAATTTAGATTTGATTCTTATGGTCCGAGGAGGTGCTAGGGAGTTAAGTATATTTAGGAAGGTAGAGTTAAAGGTTTCGACGGCACTGTCAAGTGGTAAAGCCTTTAGATTATTCCAGTTAGTTTGTTTGAGGGTATTAGAGAAAGTTACAGGATTAAAGTGAGTTAGGTTGTGTGTATGTAGGTATTGATGCTGGAGGGGGGGGGACTGGGTGTGTCAGTGGATGAAGGCTGGCAGGTGGTCACTGAAAGAGTCGGGAAGGATTCCTGAGTCCAAGATATTATTAGGGTGGGTAGCTAAGATCCAGTCAAGTGTAGATCCTGGAGGATTGCTCTTGTTGGGTCTGGTAATAGAATTGGTTAATTGAGTAAAGTTGTAAAGATTGACAGTTATGGCTGAATTTGGGTTATTAACTGTTATTCCTAATAAGTTATTAAATAATAAAAATAATTCAATTTCTAACATAAATCCAATTGTTGGGAAACAGGTTTCTTCTCTAGATTACTTAGGAATTGTTTTATGTGAAACGTTAGAATTAACTCTATCTACAAATCATAATAATATTCTGGGTACACTTAAATCATTAATAGTGAAATGGAATAAATTGTTCCTAACATTTGAAGACAGACTGCAGTTAATAAAGATGGTACTTCTCCCAAAGGTAAACTACATCACTTTAGCAATACCTATTATGCCTAGTAAAAAAGTTTTAAAATAATTAAATAGAATCTTTTTAAGATTCCTTTGGTATCCCAAAAAATAGGGTTGCTTTCCTAAACCATATTCGACCCTGGGAAATGGGGGGCATAAAATTTCCTGATTTAGAATCTTACATTAAAGCATCTATTCTTAAAACAGTTATAAATTGGATAGATCCAAAACGTTCTTCCACTTGGAAAACATTGCATACTGCTATTTTTCAGGAAGAAAATAAATTAGCAAAAAATATACAACTGCTTGGACAGAACAATGTACTCTGGAATATCATCTGTATCAACTTATAATACAATTTCACCAAGCCTACTAACCTAAATTATATAAATTACATTTATAACACTTTCCGGAACTTCATAAACAATAATACAGAAATTAAATTATGGTTTCAGTTATTAACTCCTTTTAATATTACAAAAAACTTTGCTAACATTTCCATAAATACTCTTAACTCATGGAAAGGAAATCATTTCTCATGCTGGTATCAATGTATAGAAAATCATGAATGTAAATCAGATAATTAATACATTCTATCTATCAAGTAGTGACTGGTTAGCTCTTAATAGTCTGGTACCATACGTGCAAGATATGTGTAGAACAATAGACAATTTTTCATTTAACTCCACACCTAAATTTATATTTTATCTACATGAAGTACTATACAGAGACTTTAACTGGACAAATTTAACTTCAAAGTTATATAAAATTATTATTAGTTATAAAACAAATTCTAACCAGACATTTTGGAATTTTATCAATAAATATTTTTTATTGTTGTTATCCAAGGAATCAAAAATAAACATACTATATTCTATTAAGTTAACTTCAAATATGCAAAGTTAGAGAATCTTTGCATGGAAATTCTTGCATAGAGCCTTTTACACCCCTAATAAAATAGCTAAATTTAAACATACTAATGAAGCAATATGCTGGAGATGTAATCTAAAATGTAATGCTGATTGGTCACATATTATATATGACTGTATTCATATTAAAACATTTTGGAAGGATATTGGTGAATTTCTGCAAGCCATTTTTACTGACTCTTTCATTTTGTCAAAGTCATTAATTATTCTGAATAAAATTGAAACCACTACTATGAAAAAGAAGGAACTTTATCTTCTTTGGACTATAATGGCTATCTCAAAAAAATGCATCACTAGGAAATGGAACTCCTCTATCATCCCAACAATTGATGATTTTCTCATTCTATTGAAAGAAGTAACACGGTTGGAAATTAAAGTCAAGGAAATGAGAATCTTTCTGAAGAAATGGACTAACAATCCTTGGGAGAAAGTTCTCTCCCTAATAGAGACACTCAAAATGGACACAATTTTATCTTCATAAGAAAAGAGGAAGCAAGAATGCAAGTTATAATTTGTTAATGCTTGTACAATAATCTTTATTATTTGTCTGTGTATCTATGATTGTATTCCTTCTGACTTTGTCTGACCTGAGGCCATTGTATATTCTGTAAATAGTTCATTCAATTCACTTTTATTAGATTGGTTATATTTACTATGTATTCTTTAAAAAAAAAGTTTTCTGAATAAAATTATTTGAACAAAAAAAAAGTCTTGCCCTCTTGTTTGCTTTTAGACAATGTTTAACTTTATGCCCAAACAAAGCAGATCCATGATATGGGGCATAAATAAATGACATCTTGAAGTGATGCATCCAGACATACCATTCTGGTGCTTGCTGCTCAGAACATGTCACTGGTCTAACTACCAGTAATAGTCTACACTACAAGCATAAACAAATCCACTATCCAACTTTAAACAGTAAGAATAATGGAAAGCAACTACTCCTAAGAAGTATCAAGAGGCACCAGATTATTTTTCACATAGATAGGGGAGGTAGGATAAAAAAAATCAGAAAGTAGAAAACAGTAAAAAAAATAACTGACACCCAAAGCACTGAGCCTAGTGATCTGGGTGCAAATCAATCGAGTGCCAAATGAGCACTGAGTAACATAGTACAAGCAGGGGGTGATGGGTAAGGGAAGGAGCCTGAGTCTTGGATCCAAAGTCTGTGACTAGCCTGTCAGATTCAATCAGATCTGAAGTGCCTATTCATGAGGATGAATGAAAGAGACAACATTGGATCCAACACCACTGGAATAAGGGTTGAGTACTAGTAGCATACCGCTGTGCAGGAGGAGGAAAGGTGTTACTGCCTAATCCCAATGACCTGGAAAAAAAAGTTTCAAATTCACAACCTACACTGAAAAAG
This sequence comes from Protopterus annectens, assembly GCF_019279795.1. Lineage (NCBI taxonomy): Eukaryota > Metazoa > Chordata > Ceratodontiformes > Protopteridae > Protopterus > Protopterus annectens. The sequence continues at coordinate 1,330,959,658 of NC_056745.1, forward strand.
AAAACTGACAAGTACTAAAAACAGTAGCAAAAATGCATTTTCATGCTAAACAGGAGATCCAACCAAAATAAAACTACACTGAATAAATGCTAAAAATTAACAAAGAAAAATACAACTATTACATACAAAGTATAATGAAAATAAAAACAAAGGAAACAGAATCCATTCACCAAGGTGTAGTTCAAAATAAAATCAGTTTCACATAAATGTCTGTACTATGAAAGCCCAAATTCAAAACCACAGGGCACTGGACCAGTAGCGTGCATGCATGCAGACATGCTCTCCATGATGGTTGGTAGGACCATAGGTATACTACTTAGCATCCAGGTCACTGGCATACACTCTCTGGGCTACATCCTCTAAAAAGAGTCCTACAGTGAACTCCTTTGTTCTGACAAGGAGCAGCCAAGGTGGGTTCTAGAGCTATTGGAAACAGTAGCTGTGGAGATCATTTTCCTCATTTTTAACAGACTGCAAATTGAAAAATGGTCATTAAGCCCAGGAGTGTTACACAAGTCAAAGAGGACTTGCCATTAAGTCTCTTAGGATTCTAAGATTAGTTGAAAACTCCCCTTCCAAGAGTTCTTTCAAATTGTTCCAGAGCATGAAAAGTCAAGAGCTGCAGGAGATAACAGAATGTCTGCAAACAGCATTACATCCATGTCTGTTTCTGAATGCACAAATGACATACTAAATCCCCCACAATGACAATTTTCCTTTGTTCTTCCCAATGCAAAATCCCTCACAGAACCTGAAAGATGTCACATAAACAACCATTGAGTTACAGGAAATGGAGAAGTGGGTCATAAATTTCTTATAGTTACAGTTGGGGCAAGGAGGAAGGTGGAGGTTTCCTTTCTGGCAAGTTGTGTTTGAACAAAGGAATCGGGCAGGCATGTTCTCATCTCCCTTTTATATTTAGTTTATATTTAGAGCCACTGGCAAAGAAAATAAAATACAAATTCATTGAAAAAAATGATATGGCAATCAAGAAAAGATAGCTTTACTTGCACATGATATTATTTTCTACTTGAGAAATCGTGACAAGGACACTTTGCTGTTGTGAAACATTTAGAGACAGTATCAAAGCTTTTCAAGATATAAAATTAATGAAAATAAGACAAAAGCTACAGCAGTAAACTATATACCCAAACACAAACTGGTTCAACAACACATGTTAATGGGGACATATAAGATGAATTATTTAGATGTATGGATTAATGAACAAAAGATAATATCTTCTTCTTTTGGGTTTTCCCAGTTAGGGGTTGACACAGCGGAACACCTGTCCGCTCATGATTGGCAGTGGAGTTTTACGGTATCAAGCTGCCAGCCTGGTGCCCAACCTTCCACAGAAGGCACACACACACACACACACACACACACACACACACACACACACACACACACACACACACACACACACACACACACACACACACACCTAGGGCCAATTTAGAGTGTCCAATCCACCTACAGCATGTCTTTGGGATGTGGGAGGAAACCAGAGCACCCGGAGGAAACCCATGCGACCACAGGGAGGACATGCAGACTCCACACAGAAGGCACCCCAGCTGAGAATCAAACCGGAGAACCTCTTGCTGTGAGGTGACAACTCTAACTGCTGCACCACCGCGGCTGCCCTGTACAACTGAAAAAATGGAAGCTCTTGATAAAAGACACTGACAGCAAGTTACAACCAGTGAAAATGTTTTAGTCCCCTTAGTTTTATATACAGGTCAGGCATATTTTTATCAACCACATGAGAAGTTGTTGACAATAATTAATAAAAATTTGACTTGGGAAGGGATAAATACACGAGTTAAACAGGATAAACTAATTCTTCTTTTAGAACAAGGTAGCTTAGGACACTTTAGAGCTATGCATTTCAGGCATATACATAACATAATCAGGAGGTTATAAATCAAAGAGGAAAGGGATGATGATGAAACATGGGAGGAGCTCAATAACCAAGGAGAGAGTAGGATTTTAGATGCAGATCCTTAAGCAGAGTAACAACCGTACAGAATATTATATTTATAAAGTAGCAAAAATATTTTAAGCATAAGTCAACACAAGAATGGAAAATGAGATTTTTACCAATAGTAGGGGTATAGAAAATAGGCAAGATGGATCTGAAATTTACTGGAGAAAATTAATAAAGAAACCAAGGTACTGGGAGAAAATAGTTAACAGAGGAAAAGGTAACAGAGCAACATGAGGCCAAGCAAAAGTCTGGGCTGCATTTAAGAGGTTGCCTTCCCTACCAGGAAGTGATAACAGAATATATAAAAAAAGGGCTAGGGGAGTGCCAAGTGAAAGACCAGGTCTGTAGAGTTTTTAGTTGAGGCTGTAACAGAAACTGTTGTTAAAAAAGGGATAATTAATATGGCATATAAAATGTTTCATAACTGTAAAAATAAACCAGTGAAGGTTAGAAAACACTGGAAGGACAGAAAGGAAAAGCAATTTACAAAGGAATAATCAGACATTTGTATGTCTCCCAAATATGCAACAACATCAAGAATGTTTGGCAATTTTGCTTGTAAGTGTTTGCATGGGTGTTTTTTACCCCGAGAAGACTTCAGAGATTTTTCCTAAAGTATATAGCAAATGTTGGAAGTTGATGGGGAAAGAGGGAGGTAACTGTCAGCAAGGTTTTTGAGAATGTAAAGAGTTGTTAGATAATGACTTAAAGTCTACTTTGTCAGAAATATTAGGAAAAACAAATGATTGCAACTAAGAAAATAATTTTTTGAGCTAGGACATATGATCTGAACTGCCTAGACATAGCAAGGTCATACTATGTTGAACGCTATAAGCTGAAAAAAGCAAAAGCTAGAAAATTTGAACTCAAAACCTGAACCAATTTATAGCTGAAGTACAGAATACTGTAAAGAAGATAAAATAACAGAATGTAGGATCTTTAAAAAAAAAGGAGCAAATTACATAGAAATTAATGGAATTTGTGTGAACAATACATGAAGAACAATGTTTTGGAGGAGGAATGAAGTTTAAGCAAAGTTGAGAATTTTTATGTGAAATTGTAGTAACTGATTGATGATTATTAAAAACAAAACATATATGTATATTGCATGAAGATGTTACTATGGTTAGTTTTCTCTTTTAAAACGTGTACCAATGTCACTATCTAAAAGAGGATTTAATAAAGATATTTAAAAAAATACATTTCTTCTTGTTGTTGAGCCAAACTTTACCACTTTTAATTTCGCAAGTCTTTTGGGTTTCTAACACCATGATGGGAATTGACCCCATTCCTAAGTCAAAGTACAATTAAAGTTCATGAAATTAGTTCTGTTTCACTCTTTGGCGTCAGCCAGTAGTGCTCTTTGCAGTACCAGCAATGTGCCCAGTAATGACTCCTTCTGCAATTCATACGGAGTAACATGTATTGGTAGCATATTCAAATACGACTGTAGACTCATCTTTATAAGACCTGTTGCTCCTACTACTATTGGAACTGTCTGGGTATCTTTCTTCCACATTGCTCTCATTTCTAACTGCAAATCTTGATATTTTATGACTTTGTATCTCTCTGTACGCAGGTCACTGTAATCACTTGGTGTAGCAATTTCAATGATCAATGCTACTTTTCTCTTCTTTTCATGGACCAGTATATCTGGTTTTCTAGCATCTACCTTTTGAACTGTTGGTAATGGAAGATCCCATGTGATGTAGAGTACTTCATTTTCTATGATACTTTGTGACTCATGATTCCAGTGTTTTTCAGCCACTTCAGTACCATAATGTTTGCACAATCCCCAGTGCAACAGTCTTGCTACATTACTATGCCTTTCAGTATACAGTCCTTCTGCCATTAGTATGTCACAACCAGCAATGAGGTGTGCAACTGTTTCCAATTTGGTTTTACAAAACCTACATTTGTCTGTTTCGCCCCCATGTTCAATGGATTTTGTAAACCAACGTGAACGCAGCCCACTATCTTGAGCCGCCAATATTAACCTTTCATCTCTTGGTTTGAATTCACCTCTCCTTAACCATTCCTGCATTTCTTCCTGATCAACATGAGGTTCTTCCAGGGGTTTTCTATACTTGCAACTATATTTATGCATTTTCCACATTTCTTCCCCTCTCATCTGTTCCTTCACATTGTATTCTTTTGTTTTTTGGCACATTCAGTTGCTGCCTAATTTTTATCTACTTCTGGTTTGATTTCCATTCCTGCTTGACGCTGATATACTTCTGCTAGATTAAGCAGAGAAGTCATCTTAGATTTATTCTCCTCATGTTTCGGCATATGCGTTTTGGCATATTGGCAAGCTAGAAAGGCTTTAATGCCCCTGCTTGAAACATTTGTATGTATGTTTCAAAACTTTCACTACATTTGGGTCTTGTGAGGTCAGAAGATATGTGTGGAGTCCCACAATTGCAGATCTATAAATATAATCAATTTCAAGGAGGCTCATCCCTCCTTTGGAATGGGGAACACATAATCTTGGTATGCACAGATTTTTATAAATCATTTGGTGAGCATGAAGCATCCTTCCTGTTTTCCTATCTAATCTAACACATTTTGGGGACAGTCAATCACTCCAAAATTGTAAGTCAGGACAGGAAGAACAAATTGGTTTATAGCTTGGATTTTGTTCCTAGATGTCAGTGCTGTTTTCAGGATTAATTTAAGTCTTCTGAAGTATTCCTTACTAAGTTTTATTCACATTTGTTCGTGTTTTATTGTTGATCCTTCATCAGTTCCCAAATATTTATACACTCCTTCTTGCTCAAGTTCTTTTATACCACATTCTTGTCACAAATTGTTTTCCTGGTGTTGCAGTTTTCTTGCTTTAAAAGTTGATTCTGCACATTTATCAAGACCAAATGGCATGCTTATATCATCTGAAAACTTTCTGACAACTTGCAGTTGTGCTTTCAGCTGCTCATCTGATGAGCTATACAGTTTTAAATCATCAACAAAGAGAAGATAAGTCTTTACACTTTGTTGTTTTCTAGGAGCCACATTATAGCCATGGCCTAAGTTGTCAAGTAGACAGCTTAATGGGTTAAGGGCAAGGCAGAACAGCAGTGATGACAGAGAGTCACCCTGGAATATCCCCCTTTGAATTTTTATCCCTGGGATAATAATTTGTCCTTTATCATGGCTTAATTGCAAAGGGGTCTGCCACTATTTCATTATCTCTGTAATGTAGTCAATTAATGTAGGGTATATCTTATACATTTTTATGCATTCTTTTATCCATGCATGTGGGATACTATCAAATGCTTTTTTGTAGTCAACACATGCCATACTTAGATTCTCCCCCTTTTTACAGTTCTCCACTATGACTTTATTTATCAACAAATGATCCTTTGTTCCATATGACCTTCTTTTACTGCCTTTTTGTTCTACTGCCAAAACTGAGTATATAAATAGTTCCTACGCATGCCTAAATCTTTGTGCAAAGATGTTAATACTTTCAGCCAAAAGGTGTACTGCATCTGGGCCTGGGGTTTATTTTCCAATTAGAGGCTTTTCTTAACTTTGTTTCAATCTCTTTGGTTGTTACTTCATCCCATTTCATATCCTGTACCTTTAAACTTCTTATTTCTTTAACTTCTTCTATCCATTTAGCATCTTTGTTATGTTCCACAGGATCGTCATAGATATTTCTCCAAATGTATCTATTTCTTCTATCTTGGCGGTCTTTCAATTCCTTTTACCTTATTTCCCAATTCTCTATACAACTTTTTGGGTCATCAATAAATTGCTTATTTTGTACTTTTCCTTTACATTTATCTTTGTATCTTCTAAGTTTTTCCGGCTGTGCCGAAATTTTCAGTTTGTTATTTGCAATAGTGCATGATATATCCTGGTCTGTTCTAATATTGCACATTGCTTTTATCACATCTATCTTTCTTAGTATTTTTGTTGATCTGTTCCCTCTTCTATAGTCTTCTAACAGTGACACTTTTTGTCTTAACTGCTTTATAGTTTTCTCTATTCGATATTTCCATGATGGTATTTGATTTCTCCCATTCCTTTCCCTCACTACCCTGTGTTCTTGTGGTAGAACTTTACAAGTTATTAATTTAGCTGCACAATAATATATCCTGTTTACTTCTGTTATATCGCATGGATCTCTATGAACAGTCCTAATTACTGTGTTCATTTGTTTTATCAGACTTCTGACTTTTTGGGTTTTATTAACCTTCTGCAGTCTATTTATTTCATTGATCTTGTTATATTTGTCTACGTCTATTAAATCAAGCAACTCTTCTCTTAGCTCATTTTCTTCCAAACTGAAGGCACATCCCTTGTTTTCCAATTCCTGCTGGCATTTTATAGAAGATTCTATACCATCTTCCTGTGGCACATTCTCTTCAATTTCATCCTGTGCCATCCATTGCTCTATCATATGGGAACTCACTGGCATATCACTCCTCAGCATTGACTGCATCAGAGTTTCCTGTTCTTTCCCTTGCTGTCTAGCTTCAAGAGAACATTTATACTGGTTTCCTGTGGAAGGCTCCAAATTATCTTCATATGGCACCTGACCAATTGCTTCCTGTTTCACTGGTTTTCCCTTAATTTGGATATACATTACTCTATCCTGTTGTAGTGCTTTGTGAATTAGATTTTCTACACTGAATCCATCAATTTGCAGGTACTCCATAACCTCAGTTTGTATTTCTTCAACTTCTTCATTACTAACCTCATTTTCTACTTTTCCTCTGTCTTCTTATTTTTTGTATTGTAAAGTTTTCCATGTCCGGATTCCTTTGCCTGTATTTCTCTTCAAATATCTTTGGTGCTCCTCTTTTTGTATTGGATAGTTTTGCTTTCTCCTTTGCATAAATATTACACCATATTAAATCTTTTTTTTCTCATGTCCATATTTCTTCTTCAGATGTTTCTTGATCTTCCTGTTTCTCCCTACTTTGGGGACTTACTCCATCCTTCTGTGATGTAACCTGTGTTAGACCTTATACACCAAATCCTTCACTTCGCAGGCACTCCATAACTTCAACTTCTATTTTTTAACTTCTACTTTACTAATCTTCTTTTCTACATTCCCTCTTTGTGATATTATTTTAATGTGAAATTGTCCATATCCAGATGCCTTTGCCTGTATTTCTCTTCAAATATCCTTGAGGCTACCTTCTTTACATTGATTAATTTGGCTTTCTCCTTTGCATAAATATTGCACCATAACAAATCTCTCTTTCTTTCCCATGTCCATATTTATTTTTTATACTTCTCAAATACCTCTTGGCTTTGTTGTTTACATTTTTGCACTTACTCAGTTGCTTCTTTTTCCAAACAGATCAAGTTTTTTTTTTATCTATATACTCTTTCACAAATATGTTGTATTAAAGAACACAAATTTTCATTTGAAGCTTCTGATAGTTTTTCTTGCAGAAGTATTTTTCTTTCCTCTAATTTCTCCCTTAATCGTTTTGTATATCTTATGTCTGGAAATTCTGGGTGTTCTGCATAATAGTAACAATAAATAATTCCCTTCTTATCCTCAATAGTCCACTTTACCCTCTTTATGGCTCTTCTTTGGCCTATCAGTTTTTGTGATTTTTGTGGACTGCTACTTCCTTCTACAACTGGGGGGCATCCTCCCCCTAGGCCTGGCCTGGCCCCACTGTAGTAATGTTTCCGTATTTTGAGGATTCTACACGGTCATCTTTTCCAGTCCTGGCACCAGTGTGCCTACCAGGATTGTGCACTTTTTTATCCTGGGTCTTTGCACCCAGCTATCTTTTTAAATTTTTGACCTACTTCTGGCCATGATATACGATATATAAATACAGTCTATATATCAATGTTGCCTTGGTGAGATTTTGTGAAAACAGTGTCCACATCAAAAAGGTACTCACCACGACTTGAGGATGAATTTGATTTCAGCACTACTACTCTCCTTTGCTTGCTGACTTTTCATCTCTCCATTCGAACCCTTAATACCTTTACTACCACATATAAGAAATTATATGATGAATGTTTATAAGTTTACTGTATCTTATTGTAAAAATTATTAAAAATGTGTTTATTTTAATGATTTCATTAAGCAGAGTATTCAGTTGTATTTACTATAATTAATGTTAACCTTAAATGTGGGTGTAGGAAAAGATACAGTTAGTGCACATTAGTTGCATGCAGTGTTACCAGGGTTACTTACATTATTCCTTTTCACAATACTGGCACCAGCATTCACTAAAGTCTTGACAACCTTTATGTTCCCACATGAAGCTGCGTAATGCAGGGCTGAGTTGGAGTGCTGTGAGAGAAGTAAAGAAATATTACCTCAAAGAGAAAGACAAGACTGAGAACTCTATTTTTATTGTCAATCCCTACAGTCACATGTGGAGTTTGTTACTTTTGTTACAGATATATCGTTATTCTCTCATCCATAAAAAGTGTACATGTTTATGCAACAACTGTTCACATTATGTTTAACCCACATTCATGTCAGTAATGCAATATATACTGGTTCCGGTAACTTTGTCAAACAGTACTCTGGTCAGCATATGTTTAATCGACACAATTTGGTCGACAAGCATGTTTTTTCCCAGGGATTGTGCGATCTTAAAACTAGAATATATAATTTGTAAGGGATGTGGGAGGTGCAGGGGGGGGGGGGCTTGCCCTACTGCAAAAAATGCTTTCTTTGTGCTTTTTTAAGTTTTGCATGTGTCGAGATTAATTCTCGGTGCACACAAAGCAATGTATCGATGTGCATAATGTCGATCACTCTGTTTTGACATTATGCACATCAACATAAATGGTATATGATCAATTCAAATAATTATATATATATATATATTTAAATTAATCACCCTATTAACAAAAACATGTATGGCAATTAAGAATCATTGACAGGAAGGTATGCATACTACACACTTGTGTACTATGTGCATCAGGGTCTTTAATGTTATTCTACATGTGTGCCTGCAGGGCATGTACACATTTAGCACCCTACATACAAACTATTGGAGTGCTTTGTGTTTTATTCAATTCATTAAAATTATTATCAGTCACTAATTCACCATTAAACCTCGGCCATACAAAAACATTGCCAACATGAAAATCATTATAATCCCGCTGAAGTTTTCTTTGTTTGGTTTACTGCAGTCGGGATTCATATAAGAGTACATTAGAGCGCATATTGTCTAGTAAGTTCATAAAGTGCTCACCTGAATACCGGGTTCGCAAATTAGAGAACATACGTTCAATTCGTAAAGATAATTCTTCTTCAAAAGGTTTAAAGAAATCAAGCATAAGAGTAATATACTTGAAACTAAATTCCAAATTCAACTGCTTCCACTGCCAAAGTAATTCTGGGTATGCGTCACCACAAGTCGGCAAACATAAAACTTGCATGCCTCTTGAAATAATGCGAAAATGCAGACATGCCTCCAAGTGTAACTGCTGCCATATAAAGCGTTTTAGTTTATACAAATCAGTTTCAAGCTCTCTTAATGTCTTAGTAAAACTTTCAACCTCACCCACATTGGCAGAAAATGTAGTAGTAGGAACTTCTTCAAATAATAACTGCAGAAAAGCATTGGTATATTTCTTGAAGACATCAGCCCATTTCTGTACACCAACAACAGTATTACTCGATGTAGTTTCCATCTAAGCTGTATCAGCCATGTGTAATCATGGTGAGCAAAAATAATATATTAGAAACTATTGGAGTGCTTTGTGTTTTATTCAATTCATTAAAATTATTGTTATCAGTCACTGATTCAACATTAAACCTCGGCCATACAAAAACATTGCCAACGTGAAAATCATTATAATCCCGCTGAAGTTTTCTTTGTTTGGTTTGCTGCAGTCAGGAAGTAAATCAAGTTCTCTTAATGTCTTAGTAATTGTTATGAGCTGTTGATTGGTTATACTATTGTATTTAAATTGAAGGCTTTTATTTGAATTTAGAGGATCTGATGAAGCGTACTTGATACGTGAAAGCGCTTGTCCTACTTTATGCTTTATGTCAGCATTAAAAGAGATTTTTTTATTGCCGTGGCTGTCCTACTGGTATTTTGTTATTCTATGCGTTTGTTTTCCAGTTGGGACACTTGGTTTTCATTGGTGATTTTGTTTCTAATATACTCTAAATATCTGACGACTTCCTCAGATACACTTTTTCAATCTAGACTATTCCACTACCATTTCTGAACATTCAAAACTTCTTAACTATTATAAAGGCTATCAAAAACACTTTTGATTTCTTATTCTGAGAATAAAATTTCACCACCTATATTATAGTCTGTACTGGCATGCTTCTTGTTTTCTCCTTATATTTCCTTGCTATAGACTTAGTTCCCATTTCTCCCTGTATCCACCAATAATCACTTTTAGCTAAAGTAATTCATTTCTATTCATGCTAGTGTCAATTTTCAAGTTGATATCTGATTATTTGGTCTTTTTTTGTAATATACTGTCAGTTAATTATATAATATCATCTAACCTTCCTACCATCTTTTGTTATTCAAGTTTTATTATTTTTTTTATTTGCTTTTTCTGACATTCTTGTGTACCTTTCTCAGCCACTATTTTGCTCTCAGCATTGTTTTATAGCTTCCCACCAAACTAGAACTGTAGTTACAAAGGTCCATTGTTCTCCTCTACAGTTTGAAAATAAAAATCTCACAATATTATTTTCTCATTTTTTCACATTTGCAATGAGACCACATACAATGGCTATTTTTTTATTGTATTAGTTACAATTCATCACAAACTGAACAAAATAATGATCTAACGCCCATAAACTAGCTTTAACAAAGAACACATCCAATCTACCAGCCTGTACTATTGGGCTACTTATGGATATAAACAGTTTGGTCTAACAATTCTACTCCCTCCACATATTTATCTACCTCCCCTTGAACATCTCATCTTTGAGAACTTCCTCAATTTTTATGCAGTTGTTTACAAAGCTTCCTATCTAGACTTGGATTTAGGGTTAACTTTAAGTCCCCTTCAGTTATCTGATTTCCAAGTTTTATCATCTATAATTATGTCTCAATCATTGAAAAAATCTTCAAAAAGTCATGGTCATCTCTCTCAGGTAAATATATGTCCCAATCCTGCAATAACAGCCTTTTATCTTAAAATGCCATATAATCTCTATTCACTCATTACTAAAAAAAATAATAAAAATAAATAAAAGTAATGATCTCTGACTACATTATTCCTAAATAAAATGGCTAACCTCTTCTTTTTTTCTTTTTAAAATCTTTATTGAATTATCAGTTAAGGCAAACATACATTTATATAAAAAAAAAACATGTTAGCATGTTCACAGTTAAACATTATACATTACACACACATTCTTTTGTACAATCAACATTAATCCAGTACACAAAGTTCTCAATTCTTACCTTCCCTTAAACCTCATTCCTCCTCAGAATCACTATTCTGCATGCATTGTTCCCACAACTTCCATTATTTTCTATGCAGTTTGCTCCTACCCTTTTTTAAAGAGCACACTTCAGTTCTTTTACCTGTTACAATATTCACTGCTTCAAATACATTTGGTTTGGCCTTTCCTTTCCATTTCTAATTGTGTTTTTTTTTTCTGGCAGTCACCAGAATTAAACTTAACAAGGCCTTACTGTCTCGGCAATTCAGATCCTCTATCCAGCACAAAAAAAAAATTTCCTTAGTTACATCCATTTGCTTACCCAGTATTTCTGACAAAGTATGCTGTAGGGAATTTCGAAGTGTGACAACTCATTACACTCAGAAATTATATGTTCCCAGTTACAATTATATGTTACCAGTTACCTCTTTCTTCCTCATCACGCCTCCAATGTTTGCCATCTACCTGAGGAAAATTTATTTGGATTCTGCTTTGGGTATAAGAATACCTATGCAAAAAAAAAAAAACACTTCCAAGCACAAATCCGAAGTCTTCTACACTTTGCTGCATGTTTGGGAGACATACACTTTCTCCACCGTTTCCTGGCTCTTATTATTTTCTTTAAGGATCTGCATTAAAAATCCCACTCTTTCCTTATTTCTTGAATTTCCTCCCTGCTTCATCATAATCTCTTTCCACTTTGAATTATAGCTGTTTGTGTTAAGTATATCAGCCTTAACTGCGTAGCTCTAAAATATCCCTTCCAATCAGGTAATCCTAAACTACATTGCTCTACTGGAAGGATCAACTGATCCCACTTGACCCTTGCCCTCTTCCCCTCCAAGATAAAATCCTTCAACTCTATATTAATTACTGTCCACAACTTCTCCTCTGGTTGATTAATTTTATGTACATGTCAGACATATTTTTAAGGAACTAGGACAATTTCACTGATTGTATCTTGCTATCCATATCCATAAAAACAAGCTTCCAGTTTCTCAGTTTTTGCATTATCTTTTTAGGCTCTTCCCATATATCCTTAGCTGCCATAATACTTCTCATACATCATACTTTTCAATACTTCATTTTATTGTATCCACATAAATATGGGTATTGCTGAACCAGTTCATGCCTGGGTGCATAGTTAATCTCTACAGCCTTTGTTATGTCTTCATTAATTTTATATCCAAAAAAGCATGAAACTGTCCACAACACTAAGATGTCTTTTCTGGTTTTATCATGTACAAAATGATATTGTCTGCAAATAAAGCCAACTTTTCTTGATTACCATACCAATTATATCCTTGAATTTCTGAGTCCCTTATTGACATATAAGACAGCTGTGTACAGCAGCTTGAAACTCACACCTGCCTCTCAACTTTCCCGGATTGTTGGGATACATTTTCCACAAATACTCTTGTCTCCAATTTTAATAGTTTACCCATCTGCCACAGTTTTGTCAGGATCAACTCCTTCTGCTGGTATGAGTTTATCTTTACTAATACAAATCTTGGCTGCTTTCTCATGGCCAAGTTTGAAGCATACACACAATGTGCCTTTCAATTAACAAATACTGCATATGGAATACAAGCCTAGGTGCCTTTTGCACTTTCATACAATTAATACAGTCTGTTCCTTCAGTTTCTCTGTCCTCTAGCTCTACCATTTTTGAAACAGCTGTTCCTGAGCAGTCTCATACTCAGTCAGCCTTTACTTCATTTCAACCTCTGATGTTGGCAGTTTTATCAGTTCATATGAATAACCGCGTATAGCTTTTTCCATTTTGCCAGTCTTTTGCTATTTGAGATGATATATGTCTTCAATGTTTCACTTATTTTAAATCAGCTCTGAGCACATGTGATTTATTGTTTACCCTAGATTACTGGAAGTCATGTCTTGCACCAGAGCTGGAGCTTGAACTGCTTTTTGTTGCAGGATACTTACCAGATAGTGTTTTCTCCTCTCCTTTTCAAGTTGATTATCTTTCAGGCTGTCTTAAGTTTCTTCTTTGCTGGCATCCAGGCAGTGTACTTTACTTGCCAGTAATGGAATTTAATATAACTTGTAGAGTTTCTGGCTGTTACCTCTCAGTTTCTTTTTTCACACTGAAATCAAGATGTTGCTCAGAGTGTAGCCATCTTGGAAGCCTTCAATACCTAACATTCTCTTAACCCCTTTAACTCTTCAATCTGTTCTGACTTCCTGAAAGTTGTCCTTCATCAGATTATGTTTAGCATGTTCTTTCAGTTTGGTCTCCTGTAATACAATAACTTAACCATGTTCTCTCAACTTTACTAAATTTATATTTCATTTTATGTTCTTTTATGTTGTATATTCCAAAAATTTTAAACTTTTTTAGATCTCCATTTAAATGTCTAAAAGACTTCTCATTAGTGCCCCAAAACATTAACTGGATATGCCACTCTGGTATAACAGAGTGTAAGGCGTTATATGATTTTTACCATCATTTAGCTGCATATGGGAAACTGCATAAGAATCAAAATTAAGAAAATGGAAAATGAAAAGGAAAGATAATGTGCAAAGTGACTGGATGCAGAGAGTATGTAAATAATAAAGCAATATATTTAAAAGGTTAAAATGGCATTTACAGACAAGATGTGTTTCATTAAACAGATACAATTATAGAGCTTCTTTACTGATCCAGGATGGCAGAGCTGAAGAAAAGCAGGACATGAATTATGAGGTGCCAGCAAGTTTTAGAGAACATTACATTTTGTACGATCTCTTCTGCAGACATTCATTTCAAAAACTACAGGAAAAAGGAAATGTCAAATGTTATAGAAAGCAGAAGAGAAGTTATTTTTAAGGAGGAACTGTGTGGGGTTTCAAACCTTAGTATCATGCTCCTTATCCTGGAAACATTTTTGGGATGCAGATGGATTCTGCACAATGGTATTTCAAATGCACAAAAATCTGCACATGCATAGTTAATTACAACGAAGTCAACCAAAGTCCAATTTTAATTTTGTAACAAATTATGGCTGTATTGCCTGGCATGAAAATGGCTTGATGGATATGCATACTTTTTGTTACTGGTTTATCACAACAAATGCCCATGTCTTTTCAATAAGTGCCAAGGAAACTAGCAAACACAAAAGTTATTGCCAATTCAGGATGATAGGACCTTGGTTTCAAGTCTTAGTTGAAGGACAGCACTACATGAATGCAAGAACCTCATACTGTTGCACGTCAGTGTCAGTAGTGGTACTTGAATGAAAACATCTGTTGTGAGCATAGATCCTACAGTTTTCTCAGTTTCCCAATGTCAAAAGTAAGTGTGTAGCCAGACACCATACAAACATCTCAACATGCGCCTCTTACTGATATACATAAACTATGTTGCTGCTAAACAGTGAGCAAAATGTAAACTCAAACAGTTGTAGTCAACAAAACAATAAATTAAGAAATAAGTGGAAGAATGGATTGCAATTCTCAAAAAGTGATTTACCAAGCATGGGAAAGTATAGATAGATAAGTGTTTTGATTTTATTGTCAGCCCGAGTATCAACAGATATTACAAATGAAACATTTCAAACATAAAACAGGAATGTAAGTCACTGTTTATATACTAATTAGCTTAAAAATAACTCTAAATGACCACCTCCAGGAGTAGAGAGCCCTCAGAACTTTTATTTATGTACATGGAAGTAAAATTAGACAACTGAATGCTGTCAGTTAAGGCATTCTGTTTCACTATGGTATGTACAGAAAGATCATGTGCTCTATGGGGCACCATTTTCAAGTGCCTTTCCTGAATGAAGATGCATTTTCAAACTATCCACTTAGACTAAACGTGCCACTGAAGTTGTGGACCATAAATAATAAAGAGCTGAAGAGATTTATTTGTGAGAGGAAATGGGCAAGAGTTAAGTGGGATAAGTTGATTCTCCACATTGAACAAGATGGTTTAGAATTACCTGATTTGAAGGGAAATTTGAGAACTACACAACCCATATACATAACATATGCATAAGATTATAAGTCAAAGTGGAAAGGGATAATGATGAAATGGTGAGGGCTGAGAAGTAAGGAGACAGTAGGATTTTGAATAAAGGTCCTTAAGGAGAATAACAAGAACATAATATTATAAAGTAGCAGAAGTATTCCAAGAACCAAGCCAACACAGGAACTGATAAAGGAGATTTTTACCAATAAGGATGACTGCAAGTAGTGGAATAGAAGGTACGTAAAATACTGGAGAAAAATTAGCTAAGGAACAAAGAGCAAATAACTGCAGGGAGAAAAATGATGTGGCTAAGCAGAAGTTAGAATTGCATGCTAGAGACTGCCTTCCCTATCAGGGATCAATAGAATTTAGGCAAATAGAAAGGGACAGGGGATTGCTAAATGAAATACCAGCTCGGGTAGTGGTTTTAGTCAAACCTACAACAAAACCTACAATTAAGAAAGCAATAATTAGTAGGGCATATAAAATATTGCACAATAACTATAAAAATCGATCAAAAGAGGTTACAAAAGATTAGAAAAAGAAAGGAAAAGCAATATACAGAGGAACAATGGGAGGACATCTGTATGGCTCTCAAGTATTCAACAAAGTTCAGCAGGTTTTTTTTATTGGAACTGTTTGCATAAGTGTTTTTATACCCGAAGATGGCTTCAGAGAATTTTTTCTCAGATAGATAATACTGGAGGTGTGATGGGAAAAAGTAAGGTAACTGGGAAAATGTTTTTTTTTTAGGAATGCAACGAGTAAACAGATTTTAAAAATGCCTTACAGAATACTTTGTCACAAATGTTGGGGAGACCAAATAATTGCAATTAAGGAAATTATTCTTTTGAGCTGGGATATAGATCTAAATTGCCCAGACATAGTAAGGTCTTACTAAATAAAGAAGTAATGTACTCACCATAATGTTCCATCTGTGTTGTGCATTTTTATTCTTCCTCAACAGCTGGCTTTGGATCCGACCTTCAGATATGACTCGTCCGTTACTATATCTCGTGGTAACCATAAAATTCTCAAGCTTCTCCCTTACCCATAATGGCACCAACCCCTAACATACCTCAGATCTTGTTTGCTAGATTAGAATAAGTAAGAAATATTACTATAAATTTCTGGTTACAGAAAGCCATTATCTGGAGCTCAATGGATGGACCAAAGGTGTCCTAATAAAACTCTCATTCTTCCAGAAATCATTTGTTAAAAGGTTGGGGGTTCGTGGTAGGGGAGTTGAGGAAGAATGAAAATGGACAACACAGGTGGAATGTTACAGTGAGTACACAATTTCTTTATCTGATGTTGCCAATTTTCATTCATTCCTGAAAAGTTGGGACAGAGTCCCCAGCTACCTGAAATCAAAGGTGGACTCTAAGGAAAGATATTCTTGATCATGTCTAAAGCTGCCCTTCCCCTCAAGACCAGATCTAGTTTGTAATGAGCAATAAAGGTATGAGGATTAACCCAAGTTGAAGCTGCACATATGTTGACCATGGAATGCCTAGATAAATACACTGACAAAGTTGCCATGGAGCTAGTTGAGTGGGCTCTAAACAGTTTTGGTAATGGGATACCAAACATATTGTAGACAAAAGATATACAGTCGGTAAGCCATCTTGTCAAAGTTACCTTTGTAACTGCTTTACCTAATGTGGAATCTGCAAAGAAGACAAACATTTTATCAGACTGTCTAACTTCTTTTGTCCTATGTTAAGTAGAAATGTAATTGTCTATGAACACCTAACAAGTGCAACATGTATTCTTCTCTGTTTTCAAATTATGGAAAGAAGACAGGCAGATTAATAGACTGGTTGATGTTGGATTCTGACACTACCTTAGGAAGGAAAGAAAATTGTTGCCAAAAATTCAAGGACACTTTGTACTGGGGCTGAAAATGGTCAATTTTTAATGCACCCAAAAACAAGCCCCTTGCATTTACTTCTGTAAAGTTTTCTTGTAGAAGCTTTATGGGAAGATAAAAGTATATGACGAACAGGGGAAGACAGCACAGGTTGTCTGGCTATTAAAGGAAGTGGAGAAACCATGTTGTAAGCTTGAGGTTTGCAATATCCAGATGAATCTCAACTTTCAGGTGAGACAGGATGTCTGGAATCGGATCCAGAATCCAAAGTGGGTAAAGCAGATGAGGCCAAAGAAACAGGAATCAAATCTGTAGAGGCCAGTAAGGTGCAATGAGGATTACTTTGCACTTCAACCTGGAAGCTTTCTGAAGAAATTTGGGGATCAAGGGAGGGAGGGGATAAGCACTGAGGAGACCAGGTAGTCAATCATAGAGCAGATCGTCCCTTGGAGATTCCCTGGTGGGGGGATCAGGGCAAAGAATCTGCTGTACTTGTTGTTTTGGGGAGAAGCAAAAAGATAACAGCAAGGCTAGCCCCACTGACAGAAAATCATTTCTGTCACTTTCTTGTTGAGGGACCACTTATGAGGTAGTAGAATGGATTTGCTCAGCTTGTATGGTATCACACTGGACTTCCCTGGGATGTGCGTTGCTATCAGAAAGTGGTTGGAAGAGATCATCCATTGCCACACTCCGAGGGATTCTCAGCACAACTTGGTTCTTCCTTGTTTACTTGTGTACCAGACTACTGACATATTGTCCATCTGAATGGCAACTGTCCCTGAAGGGAGTGAGTCTTGGAATGCTTGCAATGCAAAGAGCACTGCTCTCATTTCTAGGACATCAATATGCATGTTGGCCTCTTTCGGGCACCAAGTCCCTTGCACGGTTTTCCCCAGGAAATGACCCCCCCCCAGATCTGGGATGTGTCTGTGGTCACTATGGGCTTGGGCTGAGGGAGAATGAAAGGACGACCTTGAAGAACTTAATCTGGTGGAATCCAGTACCAAAGATATTTTTTTCATGCTTGATTTTTACTTGGACTAACATGTGTTGATAAAGAATTGACCACTGAGTTGCTAGCATCCATTGAAGAATCCTCATGTGGAATCATACTAGAGGAACTAAAATTGTGGCCGCTGACGCTGATCCTAGGGCTTGTTGAATCAATCATGTTGAAACTGTTGTACTGTAAATTAACTTCT
The DNA here is from genome assembly GCF_019279795.1 of Protopterus annectens. Classification (NCBI taxonomy): domain Eukaryota; kingdom Metazoa; phylum Chordata; order Ceratodontiformes; family Protopteridae; genus Protopterus; species Protopterus annectens. The sequence continues at coordinate 1,330,978,057 of NC_056745.1, forward strand.
TGACCTGGAATCTGATAGTCTGTACAGGTGCAAGTGGGAGAGAAGCTGTTGCTGATAACATGTCGAAAACTGTTCCTATAAATTCCAGTATCTGAGAAGGTTCTAACTGAAATTTGCTGTAATTTATGGTTATTCTCAGAAGGGAGCACGTCTGGAGTACCTGATCTCTCACTCTTATGAGTAGACGTCTGGTCAGGGCAGTAATGAGCCAGTCGTCTAGATATGGAAACACTCAGAATCCCTGCAGTCTCAAGTCATCTGCTACCACTGCCATGCATTTGGTGAAAACTCTAGGGGCTGTGGTGAGACCAAAGGGCAGGGCTCTGAACTGGTAATGAATGGCTCCCAGCCAGAAGTGTAAGTACCTTCTGGACTCTATGTTCATTTTTATGTGACAGCATGAGTCTTGAAGGTTTATCAAGCACAACCAGTCGTGCTTACCAAAAAAGGCAAAATGGACTGAACCACAACTGTCCAAAACCACATAAGTTGAAGTGATTTGTTCAAGTTGCTGAGATCCAAAATTGGTCTCCAGTCCCCTGTTTTGTTTGGCACTAAAAATAATCTTGAGTAAGTTCTGTATTCTATCTTGTCTGGTGGGTTCTCTTGAATGACTCTTTTTCTAGCTGCTTTTGTATTTCTAATTCTGCTGCTTTTCTCTGGTGGAGTGGAACATCAGGAAACTTGCATGAGGATGGAAGTGGAAGGGAAAAGGGAATTATATAACCTCTGAAAATAATCTTCTGCACCCACAAATATTTTGTGATGTCTAGCCAAGCTCTCTGGTGCAGAGATAAATGACCCCCCACTGCCTCCAGAGGGGAACAATCAGGCCTCCTTTCAGGAGCGCTGATAAGAGTCTGTCAGAGAAAGAATCTCTAGACCCTTGGTTTTGTGGCCCACCTCTGCCATGTGGGTGGCATCTTCCATTTGAGTTCCCCCAATGCCTAAGGGGAACTAGCTCCAAGTGGATCTTGGAAAGGACCCTGGGATTTTTTTGCACAACATTTTTCATCCTTCCCATTGGTTCTTACAGAAAGACCTCTGAAGGGTCAAAAAACATACTCCCACTACAAAGAGGGTCTTTCTGTCCTGTTTGCACCTGCAGAGTGTGTCCTTCACTTTGGGGAAAAAGAAGGAGGTTCTGACTACAGAAGCACTGATGAAAGAGGACTTGAAGGGCTCCACAAAGTCACGCAAGCATATCCAGGCACGCCTCCTAATGGAAATGCCTGAACCCACTGCCCCTGAGCTACGCACAGCTGCATGAGAGATAAGCCTCAGAGAAGAATTTGAGATAGACTGAATGGTTGCCAACCATGAGGCCACAGAAGCATGAGTCTGACAGTTCCTTAAATCAAGCACCTCTGAAGTTTTGTAAAGTGTGCCAAGTAGTTCAGTGACCTAAGGACAAAGGTTGCTGAAGCAAACACACACTTCCCAAACCTGTCCAAAGCCTACACTCCCTGTTAGGGAGATGAGCAGTGGAATTCTGCTCTGCAGGTTTTCTTCTTGGTGGCCACTGTCATGACGATAGCATGCACAGGTACTCCCCTTAATGCAAAACTCTCTTCTTGCAGGTGGTGCCAGAATCCGATCCGGTCTCTTGGGGATAGGTTCAAATGAGTCAGGTTCCTTCCATGCCCACTTAGAGAATAAGGTCAATGAGCTCATCAGCGGGTGGAGTTAAACTGGAGAAAGATGAGCCAGATCAGACCACTTCCAAGAATTCCGATTCCTCTGGAGAAGGATTGTCGAAGGACCAACCACCCTTTTGTTTAAGAATCTCTAGGATGACTCCAAATGAGACATCTTTGGGTGGTGATCTTGGGATCCTTCTCCTTCATTGAAATCAGTACCTTCAGTGATAGATTCTTGTGGGGAATCTAAGTGCCTCTTTTTGTGGTACTTCTTTGGTGGGATGCACCAGAGAAGTATCAAAAGAGACGGTAATACACTGCTGGGTAGCCTGCAGAGTTTGGGCTGGCTGTCCCTGTGGAGTCAAATGTTGAGGCTCGAGGTGCATAGATACATGAGATCCTGACAGGAGCTCTAAGGGGGGATAGGCCATCCATCCTTGCTGAAGCAGAATAAACTCTCTCTACCTCAAAGGCAGAACGTTCTGGGAAGAAGGAAGCCGAAGGAGCCAAGAAGCCATGCTACTGCCCCATCAGCTCAGTCTGCCCCGAAGGCATTCCACCTGAAACGTAGATCATAGTCAAGCTGTCCAATGTAATGGTTCCAAGGGGCAAAGACAGCTCTAACAACTCTGGAGTCAACTCCAGCTCCTCAGATCCAGCAGGGACACTATGGTTCTGAGAGTCATCTGGCTCCAAACTCTTTGGAGCCAGAGTGCTCAGAGAACTCCTCAGAGCAGAGGATAGCAATAGCCTCTGATCCAACCCAGACAGTCTTGGCAAACTCAGATCCAGGGGATCCAAAACGGACGGCCAGATTGGAGAATGAGATTATAGTGGAGGAGTAGAGCAAACCAAGGCTTACTGACCCAAAGGGGTAGGAGCTTGGAGAACACACATTTGTACCTGAGTTGAGAGAAATCTCATCATCCTAACCACATCAGCTTCGATCAGACTCCTGGAAGAATGAGAGGAAGCTAAAGAACGAGATTTTGAATGCCTTCTTTCCATAAATGGGGACGGGACCCTAGACAGCACCAATTTTAGGTGAATAACGAGTTCTTGGGAAAAGCCTCGGATCCGACATACTTGGATCCAAAAATGTTTTGGAGATGTCAAAACCGGCTTTGAGACAGAACCCTTCAGATCTGTCTTGTGTTTCTTTTTGGGAGTTTCCATTGATGACAGAGTAAGATCCAGATGAACTTGGGGACTTTTTAGAAGTCACCTTAAGTACAGTTTTGGTGGGGGGCGAGTCCCAGTAATCGCTTCTGAAAAAACAGAAGGCAACAAACCTTTTAAAATCAGTTTGTTTTTGTGATCCACTACAGCTTGCAGATTAAAATTTTTACAAATACAACGGTCTATGTTCAAGTGGTCTGGACCCAGGCAATACACACATAAATTATGTCTGTCTGAAAGGGGAAGCTTATGACCACATTTTTGGCATTTTTTAAACACCAAAGGCTCTTTTTCTGACATCTTTACAACAGACAGAAAAATATATTGCTTTAAATAAATAAAAGGCAAGGGAGGAAAAAGTGCCAACAATGGTAGTCAAGACTACACTTGACTGTGTAAAAAGTTAAATAGGAAAAAGAAACTAGAATATCAACAATGGTATGTATAAGGAAATACTGTTAGAGTGTATTGATCAGTGAATAAAAGATTAAAATCAATTCTGCTGTAAATACGCTGAGCTTAGCAATATAAAACCGGCATCCATGCTGTGTTTTAAAAAAAACAAGAAACATCTGTTAATGGACATGCTTCTTCATAGAATCAGCAGAAACTCTGAAAAAGCAAATATTGCATGCTTTCTCACAATATCAGCAAAAAAGTTTGACGTGCTTCCTCCCATATGCTTCCTTAGAATCAGATATTAAATGCTTTCTCAGAAAAACAACAGGAAAGTCTAAAAACAGACATTACATGCTTTCCCACAGAAGTTCCTTACAAAATCAGGAAAAACAGGATCTAAAGTATGTGAAAAGAGTACTATATAATGACTCTAAAAAGCAGGCTGTATTAAGGTATGTGGGAACTCAGGTTCCGAGGCAAATGGAGAATGAAAGGTTATCATCCATATTTGTACTCAGAAGCAAACCTTGTACATTAAAGCTGTAACTGTAACAATATAGTATGTGTCATCGGTTATAGAAATAAGTTGTTTATTAGTAACTGTGCTTAAGTTAGTAATACAGTGCTGCAAAGTATATTTTCTTATCAGTATACAACCTGCAAGACTCTGTGTCATAACCAGACTTTGATTCCAGCACCAGCATCAAAACTAATTTTTCAAATACACTAAGTATAACAAATATATAAAGATGGAAAAAGACAGTACTACGAGACAAGGGAAATCACATATCTTAAATATAAACTCGAGAGCTCAGATGACCAAAGCTATTTCGCTAAAGCAGCAAAAGAGATCTGAGGTACGTTAGCGGTTGGTGAACTATGGGTAAGGGATAAGCTCAAGAGCTTATGGTTACCAAGAGCTATAGCAATAACCTGGTCGGATCCGAACCAAACTGTGGAGGAATGAATGAAAATTTACATAATCAGATTTAATGTTACTGGCTGCAAAAAAGCAATTACTAGAAAATAAAAATCTAAACCAACTGTAACTGAAGTACTAAATATTGTAAAGGAGATAAAAAGAACTGAAGTGGGATCATTAGAAAAGAGAAGTAGCAAATTTCATAGAAATAAATGGAACTTATGAGAGCAGTAGATGCAGAATTGTGTTCAGGACAGAAATTTAAGGGAAGGCAGGAATTGAGCAATTTTTGCGATGTTGGACTGAACAAAAAAATGTACACTGAATGAAAATAATGAGAGAAATGTTATTCTGGCTTATTTTCCTTTTCTATTATAGTATGTGTACATATGTCATATTTTAAAAATGCCATATTTAAAAAATATATTTTAAAAGAAAGTCTAAATATGCCACTGTTTTAAGATACATGTCTTCTAACCCAGTCCAACATCTCACTCTTCCTTTCAGTTTCTACCCCTTAGCCCTACTCATACCTGTGAACAAGACAATGCATACATAAGAAAAAAAGACTTTGAAAACATGGAATGCAAAACGCAGAAAACCACATAAGGCAAAAATTTTATACACACAACTAATAAAGAATGCAAGAAAAATTGAAACAAAAAATCACAAGCCTCAAGTCACATAAATGAACATGTTGCAGAAGTGCCCATTCCTGATTAAATGCCCTAATTCCACCACATATATCATACATCATGCACTTAGGATCAACCTTTCCTTTTCAAAATTCAGTATTACAGCACTCAGAATTACTACTCAAAGAATAACCTTCTCCTGTACCACTCAACGATCCCTTCTGTCTCCTTTCCTTCTCTACGAATTTATTTTCACATTCTTTTAACTAGGTAACTGCACCAATACAGATTCATCCGTGACTCAGCAAAAATTAAGGTACACTTGGTAAATATACAACAGTGAAGTGCATTAAATATACATTGTAGTTACTGATTTATATAACATTAGCAAGTTATATGGAGTTATCTAATATAAGCAGAAAGATTCAATGCACAGTTCATATAATATGCTGTACAGCAGAATTAGATTTGTTTTTCAAGATCCTTTCAGGTTAATATGCGGTTCAAGCACATTTATACACACCTTTGAATGTTTACTTAGTGGACAACAATCTTGGCACATTAGTTAGTATTGGTGCATCATAGCTCTAGGGTCTAGTGGTATGATCCTGACTTCAGGTTACTGTCTGTATGCACTCAGCATGTTCTCCAAGTTTGAGAGTTTTTTCTGGGTATTGGTACTGCTATAGTCAGGTTATCTAGACACAACTACAAGCCGATCATCGTGTTTCACACACAGTGTTAAAAGTTTAGCTCGACTCTGTTGCACACTGACTAGTTTCCCACCCAACAGTTCTAAGGTGTGGTGCTTAATCCTGGCTTCCATTTACTGTCTGTGGAGTTGTATGTTCTCCCAGGCCCATTTGGCTTTTCTCTAGATGCTCCAGTGTCTTCCTCAAGATAAGCTAGCTGACTGACTATGATGAATAGTCCATGTTTATTGGAGTCTTCCCTGCCTTTCCGGTCCTGGAAAGATGACTCAAAAATAGCCACATGGGAAAATGTTATCAAACTAAGCAAACAGACTGTAAAACAGAACTTAAACCATAGCAAGCTTTAACCACTTATGGGTGGAAAAGGAAGTTTCAAAGTTATGTGACTGATGTCTGGAACACATTAATCTGAAACCTCTAGCCTATAAAAGCAAGCTGCATGTTAGTCTGTTTATGCAGGATACCTGGATATGTTGCTGGTGACCCAAATCTGATAAGCAACATAGGTATCTGAGAGCTGCTTAGAAAAAGAAAAGTCTTTTTCACAGAGATAAGGAATGGGGTTCAATGGGTGCTTCCTACTTTAAAAGCTAGCAAAGGAGGTGTGGCTTCTGTGAGGCCTTTTACTTGAAATCCAAATGACGCCTCATGCAAATCCTACTGCATTTCCTCCTTAGGAGCACTGGCAGTTCAGTACAGACGATTATGGCTATGAACTGCTAATGAGCTTCATATCCTGTAGTCCAGCATTTGATTCCTTCAGCCTCCAGTGACCCACTATGCAACTCTGTGCTATTCATTTATCTAGAGTGTTCCTAGGTCATCCCTAAAAAGGGCCATTTGTGTCTAATAAGTTTATTTGGTTAACAAATGACTTAAAAATATTAAAAAACATATATATAAAGAATCAGACAGAATTGTGTTAGAATATTCAAAATACCCAAAGAGCACCTATAAAACCCCCATCTCTCTCAAACAACAAAGTAAAAGTCCAAAAGCACTGCAAGAGCTATGGTACTAAAAAGATGCAAAAAAGCCCTAACAGCAGCATCCTGGTGGTGGTTTAAATAGACTGTGAGAAGTTCATTTAAGATACCACATTAAATGCCCTTACTGATGCACATTACTCTAACAGCCTTACCAAAAAAAAAAAAAAGAAAGAAACTTTTCATCCAGCTATTGTACTATAAAAAGCAGGACTGGACTGGAAAAGGATTAGGGAGAACTGGGCAAGTGATGGCCAGCAATCATCTTTATGAACAGGAAAACTGAGCTTTGCTGCAGAAGCACCCTGTAATACACATAGGCAGTACAGTGCAGACACTGCAGTATAGACAGGTGACACTGCCACTAGATTCACAGAAGGCTGCATCTGAATCCTTATGATAACATATGCAGTTGCTCATGTGTACCCACTCCAGACCATTCAGCCTCAATGTACAAGGCATAAATAGATATCCCAGTCTGCATGTTATGATTGCTTCTTGTTCCTCAAATGTCACCTCTAGTCCTCTGTATCATCCAATGCCAAGACACATTTAAGGTTAATTCTTTGTGTACAAGGAATCTACACCACAAACAGTTGGATAGACAGCAAGAAGAAATGGCAGAAATTAATGGGTCAATATGTACAATAAGGAAGATGGAAGACTGTGGTGAAGCAAGGGATACTATGCTTAAAAAACAGATGAGTGAAAAAAGCAGATTAAAAATGGGAATGGGTGAACAAGACCACCACCATTATGCAATGCATTACCAGTAAAACAGATTATATCATACTACTAGATGCAATACAAAGATTACATCATATTACTGGATGCAATATAAAACATCCGCGGTAGTGCAGCGGTAACGTTGTTGCCTCTCAGCAAGAGGTTCTCCCATTCGATTCTTGGCTGGAGTGCGGGGAGTGCCTTCTGTGTGGAGTCTGCATGTCCTCCCCGCAGTTGGGTGGGTGTTCAAAAGACATGCGTAAATGGGCGTGCCTTCGTTGAAGGTTGAACATCGAGCTGGCACCTCGGCGTTCGTGAAAATCTACTGCCAATCATTAGCGGACCGGAGTTCCGCTGTAGCGACCCCTAACCGGGAAAAGCTGAAAGACAACAACAACAACTGGACGTAATATAAAACCCACAGTAATTTAATCTAGTAGCCAAACAAACCACTGTAACTCCAAGCAGGGAGAATAGTTTGAGGTGCTGTCACCTCGGACTTAATATATCTTCTGTATATTATTTTTCGTTGTGCTGTTTTGAGGCTCACAATTGCAGTCCTTGCAATTTCAACTGGAACCCTTTAAATGCACTGCAGGAATGCTTGGACTACAAGATCTATGAAGAGTAGAGGGACAGCAGAAAGCAGAGAGAAACTGCAGATCAGAACAGCTTACAGCAAAAGTAGAAGTTTACAGAATCCGGTATTTGTGGAATGTGGTAGCATTTCAGAAACAAGGACTATTAATCAGTCCAAAAAGCAAAGGCTTCTCCATTTAGCCACGCAAGACTTCCTAATCAATGACTTTGTGGCTTCCTTTAAGATTTCTATCTCCACACAAGAAAATTACAATTTTTTTTTTAAGAATCAACTGTAGATTCTTCAAGCATAAACAGACAGAGTTCTGAAGCCTGGGAGGACGAAAAAAAGTTATGTACTTACCATAACGTTCCATGTGAGCTGTTCATCTCACCTTTATTCTTACACATGGGTTCGGAGCCAATCCATTGGCTACGAGTTGGCCGCTTTCACAAGCTCAAGATCTTAGAGTAGCTCGAGGCCAAGTCCCTATCCCATGATGCTCTCTGTCCTACCTCAGATCTAATTTGCTGATCCCAGGATGTAACAGATATAACACATAACAGGTACTCCAGCTGGAGTAAGAAGTCACATAAGGCCTACCAGACCACAAGTCTTACTCGTTCTTCGAGAACCTGGAGGGGGAAGGCAGGTGGGAATGTAAGAATGAAGGCGAGATGAACAACTCACATGGAACGTTATGGTAAATACATAACTTCTTTATGTGAAGTTGTTCAATCTCGCCATTCATTCTTACACATGGGTAGCGTCCCAAGCACCCTAATCCTGGGTGGCTCACGGGAGTATATTCCTTAGGACAGTGGAACCAAAGGAAGCTCTGTCCCTGGAGGCCCTGTCCACTTTGTAATGAGTGATAAAGGTATGTGACTTAGAAAGTACAGTTGTGTACACTTACCATAAATGTAGATGTTCGAGTGTCTTCACTGTTGCAGTCATGACTGTAGGGTTCTCCCCTGCCGGCAAGCAGTCCTCGGTCGGCCAGAATCCCAAAGTCTGGGTCCGGCGTCGGCTGCTCAGCCATGCTCCCTGACGTCAGAGCGCCAGGAGTACAAAGCCGACAGCCGACGCCATGTTCTCCAGTTTTTCTTGCCCCAGATGTCAGGTGTTCCAAAACGAGTAAGATCCCATACCCTTTGCAAATACACCTCAAAAGAAGGGTGAAGAAGGGAACCACACAAAAGAAAAAAATAAGAGGGGACAGGAGGGAGGGTAACCCAGACTGCAACAGTGAAGCCACTCGAACATCTACATTTATGGTAAGTGTACACAACTGTACTATGTTCATCGTGTTTCACTGTTGCAGTCATGACTGTAGGGTTGAATCCCAAAGCAGAATAAAAGGGAGGTGGTCATAAAGTAGAGGGGGTGGCTAAAAGGCCCTGCAAGACAGCAGAAGCAAAGCCTGCCCTAGACTTAGAGTAGAGAGGTAGATTGTAGTGCTTGGAAAAAGTATGCACTGAACACCAAGTTGCAGCTTCCAAAATGTCTTTGGTAGGAATTCCCCTGAGGAAGGCAGCTGAAGTGGCAGCAGCTCTGGTAGAGTGAGACCTAATACTCCCTGGGATTTGCTTTCCATGGTGTGAATAGCAAAATCTGATTCCATGAGCAATCCATTTAGAAATGGGCTGTTTTGAAATGGCTTTACCTTGGGAACTTGAAGCATAAGACACAAACAATTGCTCTGATTTCCTAATGTCCTTGGTCCTGTCCAGGTAAAAACGTAGTTGTCTGTGTACATCCAAGGAATGCAAGATCCTTTCCCCCTTATTTTGAGGACTGGGGAAAAAAGTTGGCAAGTGAATAGTTTGATTTAAAGCCACTTTGGAAACCACCTTAGGCATGAAAGTAGGATTAGTCCTTAAAGACACCCTGTCTTGATGAAAAATAATATAAGGTTCCACAGCCATAAGAGCTTACAACTCTGAAACCCTCCTGGCAGAGGTCAGAGCTAACAGGATGGCTGTCTTCCAAGATAAAAACTTGATGTCAGATGTGGCAGCAGGCTCAAAAGGAAGTAAGGTGAGTTTCTCCAAAACATAGTTGAGACCCCAAGCAGGAATGGGTGGAGATCTAGGGGGCCTTAAGTTCTTAGCTCCTCTGAGAAACTGTCTCAGGAGCTGATGGGAAAAGATAGGAGGGTCTGTATTATAATGAGCAGAAATAGCAGAGGCATGGATCTTTATGGAAGAGAAAGAGAGACCCTTATGTAAGAGGTCTGTCAGGTAAAGTGAAATCAGAGGAAAGTTAGGAATAAGAGGATCTGCATCCTGAGCCTGCATCCAGGAGCAAAATCTTTTCCATTTTCCTGCATAAGATTTTCTAGTGCTAGGACGTCTGGCTTCTAAAATGACATCCATAACCTGCTTGGGTAGAAGAGAATGAATTAAAGACTCTGGATTAACCAGGCCGCCAGGCTGAGAGTTTTGACATGGGAGTGCATAACCTGACCCTGGTGTTGGGACAGAAGGTTCGGAGTCTGTGGTAATACCCAAGGGGGCTCCAGACAAAGGTTTTTCAGTGTTGGGTACCAAAACTGTCGAGGCCAATTTGGGGCCAGCAAAATTATCATCTTGGGCTTGTCCTGTTTGATCTTTAATAATACCCGTGGAAGAAGAGGTAGAGGCGGGAAGGCATACCCCGAGAGGTTTCTCCAACTGAATGATAGTGCATCCACTTTCCAAGCTAGTTCGTGGAATGTCCTGGTGCAAAAAATCTGTAGTTGATGATTGAGGTGGGATGCAAAGAGGTCTATGTGAGGACATCCCCAGACTGCTGTAATCATCCTGAATATTTCGGTGTCCAGCATCCATTCATGTGGGTCCGACAGGTTTCTGCTCAGACTGTCTGCCAGGAAGTTTTGCTTCCCTGGTAAAAACTGAGCTTGAAGGTCCAGTTTGCAAGCTAGAGCTGTGTTCCATAGATTCATGGCTAGTCTGCAAAGGGGATAGGAATGAGATCCCCCTTGCTTGTTTATGTGCCACAACTGTGGTGTTGTCTGTCCGTATCAGTAGCTGTCCTGGTTGTAGAAGATTCCTGAAAGCCCACAGAGTGTTCTGAACGGCTAACATTTCCTTTAAACTGATATGCAGGTGCTTCTGATCCTTTCCAAAGGCCCTGCAGACAGTTGCCCTGAAAATGGGCTCCCCATACATAATCTGAAGCGTCCTGGCTTAACAGGAGCTGGAGGAAAAAAGAGTCAGGAGTTAAGTTAGCCTCCGAAAAAGCATCATCCACAATATCCAAAATAGGGGGGATAGCCAGGGGTCTATGTTGGGGAAGAAGAAGAAAATCCCTAAGTCTTTTCTTAGATTCCGAGTACTCCTGTCCTTCCCAGTGAAAATGTTCCCTCATATCATGTAAAGTTTCCCCAAAAGAGAAATCCTCAGGGGGAGAAGCTGAAGGAATGGATTCCTCAGCATCAGAATCCTCATAAGGAGGGAAAGAATATTCCTGGTCAGAAGAAGAAACTGAAGAAACAGAAGCCTGATCAGAGGAGTCATAATAGACTTCCTGCCTTGGCCTTTTATCTGGAGGGGGATGTGAACCCTTAATCATAGTAAGCAAGTCCTCCGCCATCTTAAGTAATTGTTTCTGAGACTTGGGTGCCGGATCAGAAGAGGCCTGGGCTGTAGTCTTTGATTTGGAAGGAGTCTTTGCCTTTGCCTTGATTAGAAGATGAGTAGGCCTGAAAACCCCTTCAGAAGCCGGTACCTGCACAGCGGCTCCGGACCCATCCGAAGGAGCGTTGTCCGAAGGTCCTGCAACAGAAATATTCAAAGGCCTAGTTGGCTCCTCGTGGGAGTCCGTTTCGGCCATCGGTTCTGAAATGGCCGACGACAGGGGCTGCAGAACCTAAAGCTGGCTCTGCTTGTACAATATCGTCCGATTTGGACCTCGGAGGCCTGTCTTTATCCTTGCGTCGTTTGTGAACTCCGGTAGCCAGAACAGGATCAGACGACATTTTGTAATTAAAATGCCTACCGAAGTAATGAAATGCAAAATCGTACCTTAGTTTAATCGTACATTGATTGAATCTAGCACAAAACCGACAACTAGCTACGTCGTGGTCAGGGCCTAAGCAAGGAATACAGAAAGAATGAAAATCCTTATGAGGTATTTCCTTCCCACAAGAAATACAATTATTAACTTTTTCTGACATCGGACTGGAGCAAGAAAAATGTTTCCCCAACGGGGTACTTAGCTTTGAGTAGGAGAAGAAAGTCTTCGGACTGAAGTACGTTTAGAAAAAATTGTCAGAAGTCAGCCGACCGGCAAATGCGAACTGCTTTCACTGCATGGCAAGAAAGACTGGAGAACATGGCATCGGCTTTGTACTCCTGGCGCTCTGACGTCAGGGAGCATGGCTGAGCAGCCGACACCAGACCCAGACTTTGGGATTCTGGCCGACCGAGGACTGCCTGCCGGTAGGGAAGAACCCTACAGTCATGACTGCAACAGTGAAACACGATGATCATCAAGTTGTCTGTCTGGATCGCAATCTTCCCCGGAGGAAGAGACTTGTGGAAGTGCTGCAACGCCAAAAGCACCGCTCTCAGCTCCAGACATTGATGTGCAACTGTGACTCTGTTTCTGACCAGGAGCCTTGGACTGTTCTTCCCTGAAAAAGCCCCCCCCCCCACCCTATCAGAGAAGCATACGTGGTCACCGTGGCTGATGGCGGGGGAGACACAAATGGGCAACCTACTGTTACCTTGTGGCTGGCCAACCACCAACAAAGCTCCTTCTTGCAAGACTCTGTAATCATCAAGAATGACATCGGAAGTTGTTGATAAGACCACTGGGTGAAGAGCAACCATTGAAGTATTCTCATGTGCATATGCCCCAGAGGAACTGCTATGAGCGTAGCTGCCATGGTACCTAGTAGTTTCAATACTTGAGAGGCTGGTACTTTTTTCTCAGCAGAATGTCCGATACCTGGTTTCGAAGAGTGGCTATTCTGTCCAGTGGTAATTTTACCATGGCGGTGGTGGTATCTAATTCTGCCATGATAAAGGAGATACACTGTGATGGCGACAACGCAGGCTTGTCGAAAAGTATAGTTATCCCTAACTGAGAGCACAGATGGAGAGAATTACTTGATGCCTGGAGGCGGCAGTAAGGAGCCAGTCGTCCAGATATGGAAACACTCAGAATCCTAGACACCTCAGATGAGCCATAACCACTGCCATGCATTTGGTAAACACTCTGGGGGCTGTTGTGAGGCCAAAGAGCAGTGCTCGGAATTAGTAGTGACTGGCTCCCAGCTGGAAATGCATGTGATCTATGGATGATCTGGCCATTTTGATATGGTAGTACGCATCCTTGAGATCTGTAGAACACATCCAATCGCCTGTTCCTAGGAATGGAAGGATCGACTGAAGCATGACCATCCGGAACTTCTCCTTCATTACGAATGTGTTGAGTATACTGAGGTCCAAGATGGGTCTCCAGTCCCATGTTTTCTTTGGAACTAAAAAGAATCTGGAGTAATGTCTGCTGGGACTGGCTGGATGACTCTCTTCCTCTGGATTTCTATGGCTGCTTGATCCCTGACACTGGGTAGAATGTCTGGGATTTCCTTCCGAACAGGTGGGGGTTCTGAGAATGAGATGATGTAACCTCTGGTAACAATGCTTTGTACCCAAGAATCTTTTGTAATTCCTAGCCAGACGTCCGGATACAAAGACAAGCGACCCCCGACTGCCTCCAGAGTAGGACAGTTGGGCCTCCTTTCAGGAGCGCTGGTATGGCTTGCTAAAGAACTGATCCCTGTCACCCTGGTTTTGCAGACCCCCTTTGCCACTGTAGCGGCACCTTCCATTACTACCCCCTCCTCTGCCCCTGGAGGGGGGTTCACTATGTGTGCTCTGGAAAGCTCCTTGGGACTTCTGGAACCACATTTTTCCACCTTTCTGCCCTTTGGGGTGTGGTCTAGTAGGGGTGGAAAAACAGACTCCTACGGCAGATAGAGTCTTTCCATCTTGCTCACATGTAGTGAGAGTCTCCTCGACTTTGGGCCTGAAAAGAGACGAGCCATTGAATGGGGTGTTAATGAAAGAAGACTTGAAGGCTTTTGCAAAGGAGCATAAGCACATCCAGGAATGTCTCCGAAGAGCTATTGCTGAACCCGCTGCCCAACTCAAACCATCGGCTGCATAGGAAATGAGCCACATGGATGAGTTAACTAAGGAATTAAGGGTATTAAGCTGGGCTATCACCTTCTCAGAGACACCTCCATCTGAACTACTCTGCAGAGTATCTCCAAGCTCTTTTAGGAGATCTCTTTGAAGACGGGTAAAATGAGTCAAGTAGTTGAGCGATCGCATAGCAAAAGTCGCAGAACTAAAGATGCATTTCCCGTACCTGTCCATAGTCCTGGAATCTCTATTAGGAGGATGGACAGTAGAAGAGTTTCAGACATCTCTTTCTTGGTGGCCGCCGCCACCACTATGGCATCAAGTGGCACTCCCTTAGTGAGGAGCATCTTATCTTGGGGAGACATAATAAACTTGTTGGACCTCCAAGGGACAGGTTCTCCAGTATTAGGAGACTCCCATGTCCTTCGAGCAACCAATTCCATTAGCTCATCGAAGGGCGAAGTCACCCAGGAGGTGGAAGGTTGGGACCCAAAGGCCTTCAGGAGCACTGACTCATCCTCAGTAGGGCTAATGGACTGCCGAGTCACCCCTTTGCTTAAGGACCTCAAGGATATCAGCAAAGGAGATATCCAATGAGGGGAACTGTGGGGACCCTTCTGACTCCTCTCAGTCGGTGTCTGATGTAAGAGACTCCTGCGGGGAGTCTAAACGCTTCCTCTTGCAAAGTTTCTTCCTGGGAACCTCATCAGTGGGGGCTTCTGGTGAGGTATCAGTAGAACATGGGTCACCCAATGGGGTTACCTAAAGCTGTGGGTCTCGACACTTCACAGGGACCTGCAATGTAGAGGCAGAAAGTGGCACTTTAGGGGAGGAGGAGGAGGGCCCTGATGACGTGTGAGTCTTGGAAGACATAAACCTCCTCACAGCATCGAAGGCTCCACTGCTCCGACCTGAAGAAGCTGCCGCCCCCCCCCCAGAGCCAACCATAGTGTGTCAGCTCCCAGACTCTTCAAACGGCACCGAAGAAGTCAGGGTTGATGGAGCCAATAGCACTGGAACAGGCCTCGGCTCCGAAGGCTCCACAATCATCAGATCCCCCTCCCCCAGCTCCGAAGGCCCGGCTTGGCTTGCAGGAGGAGTAGTCACAGCAGATACAATGGTCTTGGGCTCCGAAATCGGTTGGGTTGAAGCCGATAATAATTTGGCCAGTGCTGGGTTCTCGAGAAGCCTCTGCACCACTTGGTCCACATCCACATCGGAGAGGGTTCTCGAAGAATGAGTTGAAGGTACCAAAGAAGCCACTGATTGCAGAAAAGGTGACCTTAAGGTCTCAGAGACCAGCTCCGAAACACTGGCTCAGTGCACGGCTCCGAAGAATGCGGAGCCGGCGACCACACCTTCACAGCAAGGCTCGGAGCCGATGACTTGGGCTCAGAGGAAGCTTTGGAGGACTTTGACCCCTTAGACGATTTGGAAGTCTGTTCAGCTTTGTCCAAGGACTCCTGAAAATCTGGCTTCGGCAAGCCTCTATCCACCAGCTTTCTTTTTTGCTCCAGTAACACTCTGCTACTGAAGGAATGGCAGACAGAACAATCCTCCTGGAGATGAAGTGGCCCCAAGCAATAAACACAATTGACATGGGAGTCAGTAACAAGACATTTTCTGCCCACATTTTGGGCACTTTTTAAAACATGACTTCTGTTTTTCTCTCTGATCAGCCATAATAACAAGAACAACAGTATGCACCAATCAGAACAATCCAACAACAATTACTTAAGCACACTACATAACCGTAAATAACTATAACACACACAAAGCAAATTCTACAATAACTATAATAACACTCTAATACTAACTATAAATCTTAACTTTACAAAAACTATAGACTCACTATCTATATAAACACACTAAATATAAAGTGTAAGCAAGGATAGGGAACACTCTGTTTAAAACAACTAAGGAATGGCCAAAGGCCTAAGAGCCGCTGCTATTAAAGGGCAAAAATCTTGTCAAGCAGAAAGGCACAACAAAAGGCTGAACTAAAACAAATGCTAACTAGCCCAAAAAAGTCTATCAAGAAAAACTGTAAATAAAAAAAAAAAAAAAAAAAAAAAAAAAACCTGCAAAAAACATTGCTATAAAGATAGAATAATGAAAAAAGTTCAATAATACTGGCCCGAGCTCTCTAACGACCTGCGATCTGTTGCAGTGGCAAACTAGATCTGAGGTAGGACAGAGAGAATCATGGGATAGGGACTTGGCCTCGAGCTACTCTAAGATCTTGAGCATGCGTAAGAATGAACAGCGAGACTAAACAACTCCACGTGACCTTTTCTAATTCTCTGAAAAGACACACAACTATAGCTGGGTGAATACTATCTGACGAATCAGGATGTACAACAGTTCTTGGCCATCATGGAGTTTTATAAATTTAGTTAATCTCTCAAAGGCAATAAAAGCGCCTTTAGTATTGGAAGGAAGGACAAAAAGCAAAAAAGCAGGTTCTGAATCTACAGCGGTAATATTTACCATGTTGAAGGACAGATGAGGGTACTAAGAACAAAACCTGGATGTTTCTGTACTGCCTTTTGCAGCAAACAAATCTACTGTAGAAGATCCAATAAGAGATGAAGCAAAAAATATCTGACTAGACACTAGACCACAAACCACTTGTACATCAATGTAAATGATCTGTTCAACGTATTCTGTTGTCCCACGATCCAGTTGTCAGTAAAATGATTTTAAGATTCAGTGGTATTTACCAGGTACAAATGCATACACAAGCTGACAGAAACAGGAATTGTCTTCTCCTCAGTTATACAGTCAGCATCCTGCAGATGTCCCAGCCTTATATGTCGCCACATTTTTCATCTATTCCATACCCATTTAAAGAAATCAGCAGTCTTGTTCTATATTGTTAATTCAAACAGGCCATTCAGTTTATCAATCATCCTCATAGTAAAAATATATTTACTTGTAGCTGAAGTACAATTTGACCCCTCAACTAAAAAAGCATGTTAATTCCTATCAACATACTTTTATTATTAGCACAATTAATCTCAAAATTCCCTGCAGTGATTATGCGGTCCCAAATCATACCCACTTTATATCTACTGTCTGCAAGGTAAGTAGCTAGGGTTGCCACCTTTTCAGATAACGAAAGTGGGACATTTTTTGTAGAAATCTAAAATTTACCAAGAAAAACACATACTCACAGCCAGTGCAGTGGACAGAACTTCACTTATTTGCCAGAATAAAAGCTTTCTCTTGTAGCATTTCAGTTGCTTATTCTATTTTATATAACATATAGGTGTTTCAGATAAAAAATAAATAACGTTTATCCAACTAATAAAAAAACATAGAAAATATTTTGTCCTAAAATTTCAGGACATTTCCCATTTTTATTTTTTTTCGCAGGACACAACTGCCCAAAAAGGGACTATCCCTCGCAAAGTGGGACAGGTGGTAACCCTATAGTAGCTCCATTCCTTCTAGCCTGTCCTCTTAAGTCCATTCCACCCCCTTACTGCCCTTGTAACTTTCTTCTGCACCATGTTGACTATTAACCAGGAGTGGAACAGGCATCTACTCCAGCTCCTCTCTCCACTGAGAGGGATGTCACAAAAATTCACAGATTTTTCATCATTTCAGTAACTTTATGGTCACAGAGTGAAAAGGTAATTTGACTAATTCATGAAGAGTTGAAGGGTAAATGCAATTCCCATAAACTGTCTACTGTAGAATACTTGCTGAATTTCAGAAAAAAACTTAAGGAGTTCATTGGCTTAGCACAGCAGAACCTAGATAACTACAAAAAGTCTTCTATGACTAGACAGGGTGCGCATGAGAATACAATCAGACAAAAAAGTAATGGTACTTAATTCTGTTTAACAAAGCAAGTTGCAAGCATGTTATGAGGAAGATAACTGATGTTAAATATGTGATCATGTTTCCAGGCAAGAGGCAAAAACACAAGTTCTTAACATGTTAATTTGATTAAGTAGTACTATGAGACAGAGTAACCTAATAGCTAACTTCTGCAATGGGGCTGAAGGGGGCTCTGGCTGTAGATCTCCATATTGAGGTTCAAACTGAAACCTCAGTGGATCTGGTAGTAACACCACAGTAGCTATTCCCTTAAACATGTCCAGGTACTTTGAGCAGTGCTACAAAAGTCTGAGGATATGTTCAATGCCAAGCCAAAGTATACTCGACTACCAGAGCACCACGCGGGCACTGAGACCCAAAGGCCTATCAAACAGGCTCTTTACAGAGTACCTGAGCAAGTCAAGCAAGCCATGTAGGAGAACCTGCAAGAGACATTGCGTCTTGTGGTGATCCAGGAATCCAACAGTACCTTGGCCTCACCAGTGGTGGTGGTACAAAAAAAGGTTGGAAGCATCATGTTTTACGCATACAGGAAACGTGTTACACTAAAGAAGATGCACACTGTATGCCAAAGACAAATAAATATTTAAAACAGCTGGGTGGGGTAAGTATCTGTCCTGGTAAGTATCATTGACACCCCCACCCCCAGTAAAGGAAAGGCCAGCATTTGCTGCATGATTTTTGGCAATATGGGGTGAAGAGTATCCTAACAACTTTCCGGAGACTGATGCATCATATCAAGCAGGAGATGGAGAATATGTTCCTGCTTACACAGACAACGTGTAATCTTTAGTCAGTCCTTTCATGAAAATGTACAACATGTAGAGAGATGCTGAGCAGACTTAAAAAGGACAGTTTGACTATTAAGGCAAACATATAGTAGACAGGAGTGTCAGAAGTAGCACATCTTGTTCACAAGGTAGGTGGTGACAGACTTTAGCTGGGGTCTGCCAAATTGGATACTATCTGGCATGGTCTGCCCTTGTTACCAAAAAGCAGGCAGAGGAGGTCCATGGAACAGCAGGGTATTACAGAAAGTTAGGCCCTCACTATAGTGCTATAGCTGCTCTTGTCATGGACTTTACTCAAAACACAGGCCATATAAGGTTATCTGAACACTGTCTTCTGCAAAAACATTTCAAATGCTCAAAGATGCCTTGAGTGAACCCCCCCATATTAGCTAGTCCTAAGTAAAGTCAATAACTGATCACACAAGTAAATGATTCAAATCAAAGTGGGGGACCTTTTCTCAGCAGGTCTCTTCAAAGGAGGAAGAGCATCCAGTTGCAGACTTCATCTATGCCAGGAATCATATAATAATGCTTGGAGATAGTTTGGGGGAGGGACTAGAAAAGATTCAACCCTATTTACATGGCAGAAAGTTTTTTATGGTCAAAAATCATGGTCCTTTGAAGTGGTTAAAACAGAGACAGTGGGCAGAATGGTAAGCTTTGCAGATGATGTTTGGGACAAGCCAAAAGCATAAACACCTGGTATAGCAGTGCTGTTTATAAATGCATATGCAAAGCCTGTTGCTACTGGCATACAGGAATGAAACCCTGACTAAAGCCCAGAAAACCCAATTTTGACTAGCAGATTTGAGTGTCTAACAGCACAGACAAGGAGGATGGGAGTACACATCCTGGGGGAAGAAAGGTGGTCCCAGGTGCTTCACACTGCTGTTCTGCTAAAACAGCCTCCTATGGAGAATGGAGGTAAGTCAGGATGTAGGGAGGTGATGTAGGATGGACATGGATGCAGCCATCAGCAAGGGTACAATCAACCATGAAATTTGCCGGTATAATGCTGGCCAAATGGTCCTCACCCCACCCAATGGATCAGGAGCTTCCTATCAGTGGGGAATATACAGATGTTCAGGAAACTGAGGTTTGACAGTCAGCAGTCCCAGGGGGTGAAAGATACAAATGCAAAGAACCTTTCTGACTGGAAAACTGGTTTAGTTACTAAGGTAAGTATTCTTACCTTAGTAACTAAGGTAAGTATTCTTTCACCCGAGCTATGTTTCTTGATAGTTTCTCATCAAAACTTACTTGAGGACTAGGAAAGGGGATGTGAAAAATCTATAAAGAACTACAGAATACGCAGCTATTTTTCAAAAAACAAATGTAGGAAAACTGGAAAGATGAACAAAGCTGTACTGAACTAAGGAAAATGTAAGCAATTGTTAAAACACAAATTTGAAAGAATGTGTATAGCACCTGTCTTTAGTAAGCATGCAACAAATATGTAAAACAAAAAAAGATGTCGAACTTGTGCAGTTGTCTCCTTCTGTTAATTACAAGAATTAATTAAATTAATGAAGTGTTGTTATTATTAAGGAATGTGTTACAGGTATGGAAGTGAACTGGGAAACTTTTTCCCTTAAACCCTGTTGAAAGGGTGAAATATATAGACAACAAATATATAGATATATAGAAATATATAGATTGAATAATATAGACTACGCTGACTGGATGTTTTCCAGTGTTAACTTTCAAAAGAACCCTATTGGACGCTTGCTAACTTCTGAAACAATTTCCTAAATCCAAGGTGCACCTACTGAAATAGTTTGTGCCCTGTTTCTGAAATGTAGAGTAGAATGAAGTTCTGGGACATAAGTTCAAGCCTGGAACTCATTTGTCAGTGAGACTGTGCAACTGTTGTTTGGACTTTAAAAGACAAAGGTAGATAAAATACAGTAAATCTTTAGCCACTGTAGTAAGGTGAACAAGTAAGCTGTCAGTGTTGTTACATATGCAATTCTGTCTGTTTAATCACATTTATTTTGCATCTAATTGTGCAAGTCGTTCTATGTTACACAACTTACAAGTAACAGCATGGCATACAGTTCACAAGACAGTCACTGCTCTGCTTTACTCGCCTCTCATCAGACCAGTCACTGAGTACAACACACCCTTTGGCATGTACCAGACCAAGCACTTGCAACAGCTTGAGAAATCATAGAGGTTACTCACAAAAAGAATACAAGAAGTTAACGAGTCCTACGTGACCGTCTCAAAGCCCGACCTCTGTAATTGGTCTCCTACAGACTGCGGCGTGGCAATCTATGACTAGCCTACAAAGTATCCTCTAATCCTATACTGACGGATTTGTTGCACATCCACAAAACAAAGAGCATCAGAAATACCCATTATAAGGACCTAAACCTCATCTGTGACATAAACAAGACATGTTGGAAGGCAGGAATGTGTCTCAAAGAATACCCCTTCTCTGAAACAGGCTTCCCATCCATGTGAAGCAAAGCTCATCCCTAACCCTATTTAAATGCAACTTGGATCAGTGGATGGGCAATTACAAATTTACACTTGGTTTGACACCTATGACACTAATGGACAGGGGCAGCCTGTGAATGCTTGATGTGTACAAGCCTATATCACAGTCAAAACATTTCTTGGAGTATTGACGTATCAGCAATATTTTGGTAAATCTTGGGTAAGTTTGTTTAGGCTTAAAATGCCTCTTGGGCTGATAGCCTAGTAACCACATATGGAAACAGCCTCACAATTGAATGGACAAGCCAGTCATTCCCATCAACCAAATCATTACTCAAACTTGAATCATTTGGGTCATAGTCAGAGTTTTTCCCTCTGCATCACACAAATGGGCCAACAGACTGACATTTTTTTATTTTTATGACAGAATGCAGGTTAAGGAACTTGGAACACTGATTGGGCTAGCCAGCATCAGTAAGTCATTCAAGTCACCCCCACCTGGCTCTTTCAACACCCAAACTACTGATTTTTATGAGAGGATGCAGATTAAGGAACTTTAATTTTTTGTATTCAGGATTTATTTTCCAAGTGGATTTAAAACATTTGTGGGATTCCAGAAATCCAGGAAACTTAGAAAGGAATCATATAAAATGAGCCAATGAAACATGAAAATGAGATGCTGATGCTGTGTGCGGATGTTACTGAAATATATTCAGTGAGAATATATTTAAATTGAATAAACTGAAAATATTTGAAGATGTGTCAGTGAGAAGAATTTCCTATTTTTTAACACTCTGCAGTGCAAAGACCAAAACCAGCACAAGGTATGGGTATGGCAAAGCAGGCTGGATGAAAGTTGAAGTCTTTGAATAATGGAGAGGTTTCAAAAGTGATCATGTTTCATAAAATTGCATGAAAGATGCTAAAGATGCCAAATGTTATATACAAACTATTAGTCTTTCATAAGCCTGTGTGCTTCAGAAAAAAAGTTACATATAAACTGTCTTAACTATCTCTATAGGGGTGAGGAGAGAAGCTCCTGGGACTTTATATAAGATGAGGTGTTGGTCTGGGTAACTGTGATTCTGAGACTTGTAACAACACACCTAGCCGATAAACTGAATGAATGAAAATGTGGTCTTGTACATATACCAAGTCTGATATTGCTCTTTCTCGAAGTATTGCCTTTTCTCTAAGGTATGGTGATCCTGAAGATGGCATATATATGCTTGTGGACTACGGAGTGCAGGGGGTTCTTGCCCCTTAAAAAAAAACTTTAACAACAGAACAGCAATGTTCAACATTCAATGTTCTATATTTTCTTACTCTTTTTCATTACTATAAGACTTACAATTATGGGGCTCAGAATTACAATAAGGAACCACTGGTTTGTAGCTGGTAATTTTAAATATTGTGTCATAAAATTTTATGAAATTAGTAAATAAAATCATCATATGATACACTTGAAATAAAGTGTAAATTAAAGAATGTCAAGAATATTCTCTTACATTTTGTGCATAACAAGAGTTATATGATATATGATGAAGTGGGTTGACAAATGGAATCTCTATACATATATGGGGGAATAAGAGAAGTACTTAATTCACAAATATATGGCAACTACTTGACAATGAAAGAAAAGGGGGCTCCTGCCCATCACTTAGAGCTTTATAATAGATGAAATGCTGATCAGAAGTTGATCTTTTTGAATGTGATGATATGTAAACATATAAGCATAATAAAATAATAAGCATAGGAAATATAGTACAATATATATAGGAAGACTTTGGCTCTTATCTACTCCAAATTTGCCTTTGATAATATAAACGAGCAATGAGCACTGGTTCAAATAAAATTCTTCAGAAAGAGGAGAGAAAAACATGGGGAGTTCTACGTAACACCTAGTATGTGGACTTTTTTCTTTATCTCTTACTAATGTAACACCTATTATGATGACTTTTTAATCTTTTATTACTAATGGATACCTTTACAAACATGGGTTTGCCAGCAGAATATAAGTTATATTGACTGCTATGCATATTGCTTGTAAATACTTATCTCCTTTTTTTCTATTTTATTAAACTACGTGTCCACATATGGTAAAAATTTAAAAATTTTCATAAAGTTTAGCATTGAACTATGCCTAATTGGGGATGTCTGTATTTTTAAGAATGTATTTTTGGCTTTGTTAATCAGACTGGTTAAGCTGAACTTCTGCATAAAGGACAGACTGATTTGAATTCTGGTTATTATAATGTAAATGGGATCACCAATCCACTTACAATAAATAGAGTTTTCTGTTGTTCGAGGGAAGTTGATCCCTGGGTTTGTAGTCTTGCAAAACACGTACTTGTATATATAAGAACAAGATGCATTAGTAAAGGAGTAATGACACTGGAGAAGTTAATCTGTTCTGCAAGGTACACAACAAAAAGTAATGGTGGTGTTGATCTCTACCACTGAAAACTTTAGAGTCCCTCTGCTGAAGTTGTGAGGATGGCATACTTAGCACACAGCAACTTGTCAGGTAATATTTAGATTAAAGACCACTTAGGATGATATAGAATATATTGGGACAGGAGTCCTAAGGACGGCTGCTGGGATATGGAAAAACACAAATTGATTTAAATATGAATGGACAATACCATTTTTATTGATGTGTTAGTACTAAAAAGTTGTGACAAGGAAATGGACATTGACAATATCTCCAACAGCAAACAGTGTAACAGAAACCAAGGATTATCTAGATTCAATGAAAATGTCATAATGCTAAACAGGATTTCATGAAAAAAGTACACCACCAGGTGTAGCCAAGGCAAAAGTATGAGGTAACAATTTATGGCTATTATTATACTATTTTATGATTATATGTTTAGAGCCTATAATATGGTACAATGATTGATTTTTTAAAATTCTTTTTTATATGGACTGTTTCACCACTCGAGTTTAAAAGGTAGGTGTATGATACCTATCTCAAGTTCTATTTAGAAATATTTTGTTGGACTCATGGCTAGTTATGCTTTAAATATTTTATTTGTGCTTTAGTTATTTATTATAATATGAAACTGATATGGGTGTTGATAGTGAGTGCAACCTAATAAGATATGCATTGATAGGAGAACATTTTTTAGTTATCCATTACTCAGTAAAGAAACATTTGCTTACAAATATGTGTACAGGAAAGATTCAAAAATGGCTTGCTAGAGTCGAGATGGCTGCAGTCATCCACCACTAAAGGTATCCATAAAAATTCATTTTCCTGAGAATTATAAGACTAATCCCAGTAACTTCTAATATAATAATGAACCTTCACAAATAAAAGTGTGACATTCCATTAACATACTAGTTGCTGAGTGCGAAGTGGATGTGGTTCATACTAGAGTTCATCTTCCTGATTTTGAATTTGCCAATCACTGCTACCCATAAGAAGTGTGAGGTTTCCAATTCTGCAGTCATTCCTGTTCTGTGTGATGTTCCGTTTTCTCTTTGGTTGTACAACCATGGAGTCAGTACATATACATAAGGGGGGTGGGTCTGTGGTAGCAATCCGCTTATATGGGGTGTTGAAGCTTCAGCTTGTTTGTTTCATCCAGCTGAAGCTTCATGGAAATGAGACAGGACAAAATGTAGCACCGGTACAGTGTTGTTTTTTTTAACATATACACCCCCCTCTCCTCAGCAACAACTCCAGTTGCCCCTCTACATGCATCAAAGTGGCACGGGTCTATATTATTTCTTCAACAGCTTAGGATGTCGAATCCTCAATGATCGGCACCTAAGAGTCGAAGTTTCAAAATTGTGAATGGCCATATACGTGAATTCTTTCCTCGGGAAAGAATTTGCTTGGCCGTTATCGAGGATTTACCCTTTCCCCAATGTATATTTAGTTATAGAGTGGGGGACACAGCCCCTCCTGTCAGGGGGTGTGGGGGTAAACCCCCCCACTATATATATGTTGAAAAGTTAATTTTATTTCCGGATGACCTAGCGAATTCTTTCCCGAGGAAAGAATTTGCATATATGGCCATTCACGATTTTGAAACTTCGACACTTAGGTGTCGATCATTAAGCAATCGACAACCTAAGTTTTCGAAGAAATACTACAGACCCAGTGGCACAATTGTTTTACAGTGGTGGTACCTGGGAATTTCTGAGTGCTGTGATAGCCCTACAGCCCATTCATTCCTGCCTGGGAATCCCCAATCAACTCATTCACTCTATGGAGACAGTCAGATGTTACAGTGTAGGCCAATTTACAGGTCCTGATGGGTGGCCTACCCTCTTCTCCCCTGTGGTGGCTCTTCTAAGCTTCTACAATATGCAGCCCTTCAATAAGAGGTGTGCCTCTGTACACTGAACACCCCTTAGCTTACTGTGTGATTTGTACATGACAGCATGGGCTAACTTGGCTTGTGCTCCATGGGGTGAACATCTAGTGCTCCAACTATGTGTCACCCTTGTGGACAGTCAGAAATGCCTCCCTTCTGGAGCCAGCAACATTTGCTTACTCACATCCTCCTCTACCGGCTCCCACAGGGACCCAAGCCACCATTCAAATTTGGATGACCTGTGAAAGGTCATCTTTTCGGCCTTTATCACTCTATGTCACAGAGCTGAAGGGAAGCATGGCATCCTTTTAACACCTTTCTTAAATTATCACTTGTGAGACAGGCAAACGTACATTTACATAAAAGAAAAAGCATGTTCCTGGTTACATTATACATCACATATATTATTTTGTATAACTATCTCAAACTCACATTATATAAATTGCTCAATTACTGCCTTCCACTAAACCTCATTCCTCCTCCAAAACACTGTTCTGCATGTATTGTTCCCAAAATTTCTGTTTTTTATGTAATTTACTCCTACCCTTTTTTAAAGATCCCGCTTTCAGTTCTTTTTTCTCTATTACAATATTCACTTCCTAAAAAAAATATCCCCCCCCCCCCCAAAAAAAACCCCCTTTTTTTTTTTTAAAAAAAAAACACTTTATTTTTTCCCCAAACAAAAAAAACCCAAAAACCCCCCAAAAAAAATTTTTTTTTTTTAAATTTTTAAAATTCTTTTTTTTTTTTTAAAAAAAAATTTTTTAAAATTTTTTTTTAAAAAAGGGGGGAAAAAAAAAAAAAAACCCCTTTTATTTTTTAAAAGTTTTTTAAAAATGAAAATTTTTTTAAAAAATTTTTAAAACCATTTTTTCCCTTTTTTTTCCTTTTTCCAAAAAAAAAAAAGGAGGGGGGGGTTTTTTTTTTTTTTTTTTTTTTTTGGGGGGCCCCCCCAAAAAAAAGGGGGGGAAAAAAATTTTTAAAAAAGGGGGGGGGGAAAAAAAAAAAAAATTTTTTGGGGGAAAAAGGGGGGCCCCCTTTTTTTTCCCCTTTTTTTTCCCCCTTTAAGGGGGGTTTTTTAAGGGGATTTTACCCCCCTTTTTTTGGGGGGGGAAAAACCCCTTTTTTGGGGGGCCCCGGGGGGGGGTTCCCCTTTTGGGGAAAATTTTTCCCCCCCCCCTTTTCCCGGTTTAAACCGGGGTTTTAAATTTTCCCCGGGGGCCTTTTTGGGGGGGGGAACCGGGATTTTTTAAATTTTTTTAAAAGTAAAAGGGGAAAGGGAAAAAATAAAAAAAATTTTCCAAAAACAATTTAAACCCTTTTAAATTTTTTAAACCCCTTTTTCCCCCAAAAAAAAATTTCCTTTTTTTCCCTTTAAAAAATTTTTTTTTTTTCCCATTTTTGGGAAAAAATTTTCCCTTTTTTTTTTTTTTTCCCCCCCCGGGGTTTTTTTTTTTAAATTTTTTTTTGTTAAAAAAAATTTTTTTTTTTTTTGGGTTTTTTTTTT
The DNA here is from genome assembly GCF_019279795.1 of Protopterus annectens. Lineage (NCBI taxonomy): Eukaryota > Metazoa > Chordata > Ceratodontiformes > Protopteridae > Protopterus > Protopterus annectens. The sequence continues at coordinate 1,331,004,912 of NC_056745.1, forward strand.
TTTTTAAAAAAAAAAGGGTTTTTTTTGGGGAAAAAAAACCCCCCCCCTTTTTTTAAAAAAAAACCCCGGTTCAAAAAAGGATTTTTTTTTTAAGTTTTTTTTTTTTTTAAAAAACCGGAAGGGGGGGGTTTTTTTTTTTTTAAAACCCTTTTTTCCCCCCAAAGGGGGGGGGTTTTGGGTTTTTTTAAAAAAAAAAGGGGGGAAAGGGGGGGAACCCCGGGAACCTTTTGGGTTTTTCCCCCCGGGGCCCGGGGGGGGGGGAAAAAAAGGGGGAAAAAAAAAGGGGTTTTTTTTTTCCCCCCCAAAATTTTGGGATTTTTGGGGGCCCTTTTGCCCCAAAGGGGAAACAAAAATTTATTTTTTTAAAAATTTTTTTAAAAAATTTTAAAAAAAACCCTTCCCAAAAAACAAAAAAAAATTTTTTTAAAAAATTTTTTTTTAAAATTTTTCCCCCCAATTAAAAAAAAAAAAGAATAAAAAAAAATTTTTTTTTAAAAAAATTTTTTAAAAACCCCCCCTTTTTTAAAAAAAAAAAACCCCCCCAAAAAAAACCCCCCCCAAAATTTTTTAAAAATTTTTTCAAATAAAAAAAAAATTTTTTTTCCCCCCCCCCAAAAAATTGTTTTTAAAAAAATTTTTTCCCAAAAAAAAAAATTTTTTAAAAATTTTGGGGGTTTTTTTTTTAAAAAAAAAAAACCCAAAAAAAAAAAAATTGAAATAAAAAAAATTTTTTTGGAAAACAAAAACCCCAAAAACCCCCGGTTTTAAATTTTTAAATTCTAAAAAAACAAATTTTTTTTTTTTTTAAAAAATTAAAAAAAAACCCCCAAAAATTTTTTTTTTAAAAACCCCCCCAAAAAAAAAAGGTTTTAAAAAATTTTTGGGGGGGCCCCCAAAAAATTTTTTTTTTTTGGGGGGTTTTTGTTTTTTTTTTAAAAAAAATTTTTTTTTTCCCCCCCCCCCAAAAAAAAAATTTTAAAAAAAAAAATTTTTTTTGGGAAAAAAACCCCCCCCCCAAAAAAAAAAATTTTTTTTAAATTTTTAAAACCCCCCGGGTTTTTTTTCCCCCCCTTTTTTTTTTTTTTTCCCCCATCCCCCAAAAGGGTTTTTAAAATTTTTTCCCCCCCCCCCCAAAAAAAACCCCCCCTTTTTTAAAAAAAAAAAAAAGGGGAAAAACCCCCCCAATTTTTTTTTTAAATTTTTTAAAAAAACCCCAAAAAAAGGGTTTTAAAAAAAAAAATTTTTTTTTTTTTAAAAATTTTTTTCCCACAAAATTTTTTTAAAATTTTTAAAAACCTTTTAAAAAAAAAAACCCAAAAAAAAATTTTGTTTTTTTTTTTTTTTTTTAAAAACCCCCTTTTTTTTTTTTTTTCCCTTTTTTTTTTAAATTTTTTTTCTTTTTTTTTTTTAATAAAATTTTTTTTTTTTAAAAAAAAAACTCTTTTTTTTTTTTTTTTTTTCCCCCCAAAAATTTCCCCCTTTTTTGGGGTTTTTTTCCTTTTCTTTCTTTTTTTTTAATTTTTTTTTTTTTTTTTTTTTTTTTTTTATTTTTTTTTTTTTTTTTTTTTTTATTTTTTTTTTTTAAAAAAAAAAACCTTTTTTATTTTTAAAAATTTTTTTTTATATTTTTATTTTTTTTTTTAAAAAAACCCTTTATTTTTTTGGGAAATTTATTTCTTTTTTTTTTTTTTTTTTGTTCTTTTTTTTTTATTTTTTTTTTTTCCCCCCCCCCTTTTTTTTTTTTTTTTTTTTTTTTTTTAAAAAAAAAAAAAAAAAAAAAAAAAAAATTTTTTTTTTTTTTTTTTTTATATATATATAAAAATATTATTTTTTTTTTTTTTATATATTTTTTAAAATATAAAAAATTTTTAAAAAAAAAAATTTTTTAAAAAAAAAAAACAAAAAATATATTTTTTTTCCCCCCCAAAAAATTTTTAAAAAAAAAAAAAAAAATTTTTTTTTTTTTTATATATTTTTTTTAAAACACACAAAAAAACCCCCCCCAAAAAAAAATTTTTTTTTTTTTTTTTTCCCTTTTTTTAAAAAAATTTTCCCCCCCCCCTTTTTTTAAAATTTGAAAATATATTTAATAAAAAAAAAAACCAAAAAAAAAAAAAAAAAATATATATATTTAAAAAATTTTAAATAAAAAAAAAATTTTAAAAAAAAAAAAGGAAAAAAAAAAAAAACCCAACAAAAAAACTTTTTTTTTTTTTTAAAAATTTTTTAAAAATTTTTTAAAAAAAAAATTTTTTTTTTTAAAAAAAACCCCCCCCCCAAAAAAAAAATTTTTTTTTAAAAAAAAAATTTTTTTTTTTTAAAAAATTTAAATTTTTTTTTTTTAAAAAAAAATTTTTTTTTTTTAAAAAAAAAAAAAAAAATTTAAAAAATTTTTTTAAAAAAACCCCCCCAAAAAAAAAAAAAAACCCAAAAAAATTTTATAAAAAAAATTTAAAAAAAAACCCCCCCAATTTTTTTTAAAAAAATTAAAAAAAAAAAAAAAATTAAAAAAAAAATTTTTAAAAAATTTTTTTAAAAAAAAAAATTTTTAAAAAAAATTTTTTTAAAAAATTTTTTAAAAAAAAAAAAAAAAAAAATTGTATAATTTTTTAAAATTTTTTTTGGGTTTTTTAAAAAAAAAACCCCAAAAATTTTTAAAAAATTTTTTTTTTTTAAAAAAAATTTTTTTCTTTTAAAAAAGGGGGGAAAAAACCAAAAAAAAAACACATTATTTCACCCACAAAAAAATTTTAAAAAAAAATTTTAAAATTTAAAATTTTAAAACCCCCCCCCCAAAACCCAATTTTTTTTTTTTTAAAATTTTAAATTTTTAAAAATTTTTTTTTCTTTTTAAAAAAAAAAAACCCCCCCCCAAAAAAACCCCCCCCCCCAAAAAAAAAAATTTTTTTTAAAATTTTTATTTTTAAAAAAAATTTTTTAAAAATTTTTAAAAAAAATTTTTTAAAACCAAAAAAAATTTTTTTTTTTCCCCTTTTTTTAAAAAAATTTTTTTTTTTTTCCCCCCCAAAAAAACCCCCCCCAAAAAAAAAATTAATATTTTTAATTTTTTAAATTAAAAAATTTTTAAAAAAAAAAAAAATTTTTTTTTAAAAAAAAACACCCCCCCCCCTTTTTTTTGTTCCCCCCTTTTTTTTTTTTCCCACCCCAAAAAAAAAAACAAATTTTTTTTTTAAAAATTTTTTTTAAAATTTTTTTCCCCAAAAAACCCCCAAAAAAAACCCCAAAAAAAAAACCCCTTTTTAAACAAATTTTTTTTTTTTTTTTTTTTCCCCCCCCCCAAAAAAAAACCCCCCCCAAAACCCCAAAAATTTTTAAAAAAAAAAAAAAGGGGGAAAAAAAACAAAAAAAAAACCCCCAAAAAAATTTTTAAAAATTTTTAATAAAAAATTTTTTTAAATATTTTTTAAAAAAAAAAAACCCCCCCAAATTTAATATTTTTAAAAAAAAAAAAAAATTTTTTTAAAATTTTAAACCCCCCAAACTTTTTTTAAAAAAAAAAAAACCCCCCCCCAAAAAAAACCCCCCCCCCCAAAAAAAAAACCCCCTTTTAAAAAAAACCCCCCAAAAAAGGGCCCCAAAAAAAAAAAACCCCCCAAACACAAAAAAATTTTTTTTTTAAAAATTTTTAAATTTTTAAAAAAACCCAAAAAAAAAAAAATTTAAAATAAAAAAAAAAATTTTTTTTTAAAAGGTATTTTTTTTTTTTAAAACCCCCAAAAAAATTTTTTAAAAAAAAAATTTTTAAAATTTTTTCCCAAAAAAGAAAAAATATTTTTAATTTTTTTTTTTTTAAAAAAAAAAAAATTTTTTTTTTAAAAATTTCCAAACCCATTTTTTTTTTTATTTTTTTTTTTAAAAAAATTTTTAAAATTTTCTTTTAAAACCCCCCCCCCCCCCCCCAAAAAAAAATTTTTCCACCCAAACCAAAAAAAATTTTTTTTTTTTTTTCCCCCCCAAAAAATTTTAAAATTTTTTTTTTTTAAAAAAATTTTTTTTTTTTTCCCCCCCCCCTTTTTTAATTTTTTTTTTTATTTTTTCCCCCCCCCCCCCCCTTTTTTTTTTTTTTTTTTTTTTTTTTTTTTTTTTTTTTTTTTTTAAAAAAATTTTTCTTTTTTTTTCCCCAAAAATTTAAAAACCCCCCCCCCCCCCTTTTTTTTTTTTTTTTTTTTAAAATTTTTTTTTTTTTTTTTAAAAAAAAAGGGGGGGGGGTTTTTTTTTTTTTTTAAAAATTTTTTTTTAATTTTTTTTTTTTTTTTTTTTTTTTTAAAATTTTTTTTTTTTAAAAATTTTTTTTTTTTTTTTTCCCCCCCCCCCCCTTTTTTTTTAAAAATTTTTTTTAAAACACCCCCCCTTTTAAAAAAAATTTTTTTTTTATTTTTTTTCCCAAAAAAAAAATTTTCCCCCAAAAAAATTTTTTTCCCCCCCCCTTTTTTAAAAAATTTTTAAAAAAAAAAAAATTTTTTTAAAAAAACCCCTTTTTAAAAAAATAAAAAATTTTTTTAAAAAATTAAAATATTTTAATAAAAAAAAAAAAAAAAAAAACCAAAAAAATTTATAAAAAACCACCCAAAAAAAAAAAAAAAAAAAAATTTTTTTTTTTTTATCTATAACCCCCCCCCCAAAAAAAAAAAAAAAAATTTTTTTTTTTTTTTTTTTTTCCCCCCCCCCAAACAAAAAAAAAAAAAACACATTTATATTTTTTTATATATATATATAAAAAAATTTTTAAAAATTTTTTTTTTTTTTTTTTTAATAAAATAAATTTTTTTTTTAAAAAAAAAAATTTTTTTGTTTAAAAAAAAAAAAAACCCCCCAAAATTTTTTAAAAAAAATTTTTTGGGGGGTTTTTTTTTTGGGGGGGGGGCCCTTTTTTTTGGTTTTTCCGTTCGTTTCTTTGGGCCCTTCGGGGGCCCCGGGGGTTTTTAAGGGGGGCCCCAAAATTCCCCAAAAATTTTAGGGGGTTAAGGGGGGGAAAAGGGGGAAAAAACCAAAAAAAAAAAAAAAATTTTAAAAATTTGCCTTTAAAAAAAAAACCCAAAAAAATTTTTCCCCCCCGGGGTTTTTTTTTGGGTTTAAAGGCCCGGGGGGTTTTTTTTGGGGGGGTGTGGGGGGAAAAGGGGGTTGGGGGGGGGGGGGGGGGGGGGGGGGAAGGGGGGGGTTTTTTTTTAAAAAAAGGGGGGTTTAAAATTTTGGGGAAATTTTTGGGTTTTGGTGTTTTTTGGGGGGTTTTTTTTGGGGTTTTTTTTTTTTCCCTTTTTTTTTTTTTGGGTTTAAGTTGGGGAATTGGGTTTTTTTAAAAAAATTTTTAAAATTAAAAAAAAATATATATATATATATATATAAATATATATATATATATATATATATATATATATATATATATATATATAATATTTTTGTGTTGTTGTTATATATATATATTATATATATATATATATATATATATATATAATACAATAATATATATATATATATATATATATATATATATATATTTTGTGTGTGTGTGTTTATTTTTTTTTGAGATCTTATTGTCAGAGCTCTGGGGGGGGTTTTTTTGGTTGTTTTTTTTTAATTTGATTTGGATTTGGATTTTTTTTTTGGTTTATTTTTTTTGGGGGGGAAACCTTCTTTTAAAAAAAATTTTTGGGGGGAAAAAAATTTTTAATTTAAAAAATTGGCCCCCCCCAAAAAACCCCCCCCTTTTTAAAAACCCCGGGGGCTGTGGTGAGACCGGGGGAAAACCCAAAGGGGGGGGAAAAATTTTTGGTTTTTTTTTTTTTTTTTCCCCAAAAAAGCACATCCAAATGCCCTTTTCCCAAAAAAAAAAGGAAAGGGGGGAAAAATTTTTTTAAAATTTTTTTTTTGGGGAAAATTAAATTTTTTTTTTTTTTTTCCAAAAAAGGGGTTTTTTTTTTTCCCCCTTTTTTCCTTTTTTTTTTTTTTTTTGTTTTTCCCCTGGGGGAAAAAAAATTTTTTTTTAAGGAAAAAAAAAAAAATTTTAAAAAAAACCCCCCAAATTTTTTTTTTAAAAACCCTTTTTTTTAAAAAAAAAGGTTCCCCGGGGGGGGGTTTTTGGGGGGGGGTTTAAAAAAAATTTCTTTCCCTTTTTTGGGGGCCCCCTTTTGGGGGGGGCCTATTTTTTTTTTCCCCAAAAAACCCTTCCCCTTTTTAAAAAATTTTTTTAAAAAATTTTCCCCCCCTTTCCTTAAAAGGCCGGGGGGGGGAAAAATTGCCCCCCCAAAAAAGGGTTTTTTTTCCCCCCAAAAATTTTTTTTTTGGGGGAAAAAAATTTTTAAAAAGGGCCCAAAAAAAAAAAACCCCTTTTAAAAAAAAAAGGGGGTGTTCTAAAAAACCCAAACCCCCCGGGTTTTTTAAAAAAACCCCGGGGGGGGTTTTTAAAAAAAAGGGGGAGGGGAAAACCCCCCCTTTTTAAAAAACCCGGAGGTTTAACCCCAAAACCCCCTTTTTTGGGGAAAGGGGAAAAAAGGGGGGGGGCCCAACATAACCCCCCAAAATTTTCCCCCGGGGTTTTTTTTGGGGGAAAAAAGGGGGTTTTTTCCCAAAAACCCCCCCCCCCACAAAAAAAACCCCCCCCCAAAAAATTTTTTTTTCCCCCCTTTTTTTACCCTTTTTTTTGGGGGGTTTTTTTTCCTCCCCCAAAAAAAAAAAATTTTGGGTGAGCCACCCAGGACTTAGATGAGCTGGTACCAAATGCCTCCAGGAGAACAGATTCCTGTAAAAAAGGGGTTTTCCCCCCCCTTTTTTTTTTTTTTAAAAAAAAAAAAACCCCCCCCCAAAAAAACCCCCCAAAAAAAAAAATTTTTTTTTTTTTTTTTTTCCCCCCCTTTTTGGGAGGGGGGTTTTTTTGGGCCCTTTTTGGGGGGAAAAAACTTTGGGGAAAAAGGGGGGGGTTTTTTTTAAAAAAAGGGGGGGGCCCCCTTTCCCAAAGGGAAAAAAAAAAGGGGGGGGCCCCCAAAAAGGGAAAGGGCCCCCTTTTTTCCCCCCCCCCCCCCCAAAAACTGAAGTAAGAGCCAAACCGAACACTGCCAAGGCTCCGAGGGAAAAAAAACCCCCGGGCCCCCCCCCCCGGGGGGGAAAAAAACCCCCCCCCAAAAAAAAACCCCCGGGAAAAAATTTGGCCAAGCAGATGGGCCCAGATGACTCAGATCCAAGGCCTTGAAAGGAGTCAAAGGAGAAACTAGTAATGGTGGAGTAGTGAATGTATGGATCTTCTGACCCAATGGGGTAGCAGCCAAAAGGATAACCAACAGGTTTTGAGCCAAGAGAATTTTTCTCACTAAACTCCCCCCCAAAAGGGGAAAAAAGGGCCCAAAATTTTGGGGAAAGGAAGGAACCCAAGGAAAGGCCGGGGGAAAAATTTTTTTTTGGAAAATTTTTTTTTTTTTTCCCCAAAAAAGGGCCTTAAATTTTTTTTTGGGGGGGGGGGCCCCGGGGGTTTTCTTCATATTTTTTAAAAGGGGGGTTTAAAAATTTTTTCCCTTTTTTTTTAATTGGGGAAAAAAAAAAAAAAAAACCCCCCAAAAAAAGGGGGGGGGAAAAAGGGGAAAACCCCTTTTTTTTTTTTTTTTCCCAAAACCTCAAAAAAAAAATTTTTTTAATTTTTTTTTTAACCGGGCCCTTGGGTTAAAAAAAAAAAAATTTTTTGGGGGGGGGTCCAAGACAGAACATGCAAAGTGTGTGAACATCAGAAAAAGGAATTTTCTGACCACATTTACTACATTTTAAAGGTTGCTGGGTTTTTGCTTTTTCAGACAACTTAATATCAAAACTCTAATGGTTTCCACTAACAACTAGAAGGATAATAACAACAACAACAGCAAACACACTCCAAACAACTGTAAAATTGCAACTTTAAACTTTAAATTGCACCTTAACCTGTCATTTTTAAACTGTCAACAAACTCGAAGCGGATAACTTTCTACTTCAAAACACTAAAGTCAAAAAACCCAAAAAGGACTATAAAGGTTTTTTTTTTTTTCTAAGCGAAAAAAGAAATAAGAAGAAAACAGGAAACTACCTACAAAGGCAGCTAAGAGCTACAATGAGTGTAGAAGACAAGAAAAAGGGAAAGTGAGAAAAATACCATCAATAGTATCCTACACTGTACACTATTACTAGGCGACAAAAAAAGACAAGTGAAAAACAGAAACAAAATTAGTATAAAAAAATGCAGGTATCCAACTTTAAGCTTGAGAGTCTAACAACCACATCTTTCGATGGAGGTGGCAAACGAGATCTTAGGTAATTGGGGTTTGTGCATTCTGTTTAAGGGAGAAGCTCGAGGGTTCTATGTTACCACGAGCTTTTGAATGGCTGAGTCAGATCTGATGGATTGAATCCAAACCCACCAGTTGAGGACAGAATGAAAATTAACAACATTAGACCATACACTCCCATCTCTTTCTTCCCCATGACACCTCCAACATTTGCCATCTACCTGAGGAAAAATTATTTGGAGTCTGCTTGGGGTATAAAAATAGTTATGCAAACACTTCCAAGCAAAAATCCTAAATCTTCTAGACTTTGTTGCATATTTGGGTGCTGCACATAGTGCCTCCTATTGTTTCCTTATGAATGGCTTATCCAATCTCTCTTTCTAATCCTTTCAAACCTCCTCTGATTGATTCCTATAGTTATCAGACAATATTTTATATGCCATATTAATTATCCCTTTCTAACAGCAGCTTCTGTTCTAGATTCAATTGAAAATTATAGCAGAGTAGGTTTTTCACTTAGGATTCCCTATCCCTTTCTCTTCGTCTATATTCAATCAATCCATGACAGGGAAGGCAGTCTCTAGCATCCAGTCCAAAAGACTTTTTGGTGTCTTCACATTCTATTACCTTTCATTCTCCAATTATCTGTTCCCAATACCTTGGTTCCTTTGCCAGTTTTCTCCAGAAAATTCCAGCCCCCATTTGAGTATTCTCTGCAACCCTACTTGTAGTTATCCTTATCAGCAGAATCTCTTTCTTCCATTCTCATGCCGGCTTACTATCTTAGAATACTTTATGTACATATATAATACTCTGTATGGCTATTTTTCTCCTTAATGATCTGCATCCAAAATCCCACTCTCTCCTTATTTCTTGAACCCCCCCCAAATTTCAGCATCATTCCTTTCCATTTTGAATTACATCTTTCTGTTTGTGTTATGCATATAAGCCTTAATTGTGAAATATTCCTTCAAATAAGCTTATCCTAAACTGCCTTGCTATAGTGGAAGAATCAATGTATCCTACTTGATCTTTGCCCTCTTCTCCTCCCAGATAAATTCCTTTAACTCTTTATTCTTGTCCACAACTTCTCCATTGGCTGATAAAAAATATGCCTGACCTGTACATAAAACTACAGGGATTAAAAATACTTTGACCTGCTTGTATTTTGCTATCCATATCCATAAACAAAAGCTTCCAGTTTCTCAGTTTTTGTATTATCTTTTGTTCAGTATCTTCCAACATATCCTTAGCTGATATAACAGAATCCTTTTTAATCCATTCTCCTAAATATATCACTTTATTGTGTCCTCATAAATATGGGTATTGTTGAACCAATTCATGTGTGGGTACACTGTTTACAGCAATAGCATTTGTTTTATCTTCATTAATTTTATATCCCGAAAAGACCTGAAACTGTCTCAGAATGTTCCACAACACACTGCAATGTCCTCTTCTGGTTTTATTGGGTACAAAATAATATCATGTGCAAATAAGGCCAACCTTTTGATTACCATACCAATTATATACTTGAATTTCTGAGTCCATTATTTTCTTTGCCAATGGCTCTAAATATAAAGTAAATAACAAAGGGAAAGGGGACACCCCTGCCTAGTTCCTCTGTTCAGACACAACTTGTCAGAGAAGAACCCTCACACTTTGAGTTTTGCCTCCTAGCCCTCATACCTCCTCCTAATTAACCTTATTATTATATCAGCGAATGCAAACCCCTTTCCCTTGTCATATTCATAAAATCCTAGAGTACCCATCAAATGCTTTATCTGCATCAAAACCCACCAACAGCTGTATTTCCTCACATTCTGCTTTCCTCTGTTCACCCCTGTTCTGCTAATGTTGTCAAGGTTTGCTTCCCTCTACAAAACCACACTGATCCATATCTTTTAAATTTTGTCAACACCTTTGCAACTGTTCATCTATTATAGACAAACAATTTATAATCATGGTTTAAAATTGAAATAAGCCTATATGAAACTAGATCTCATGGGTCTTTGCCATCTTTAGGTATTACTGCCACCACACTTTTCTTCCAGGATATTGGTGCTACCTTTCCGCTTTTAAAAAATTGTTAAAGGAAACCTTCCAGATCTTTCTCCCTTTCTTCCCCCTTAAATGGTGCCCAAAATCATGGACTAATGAAAGATGTGAATTCAGTATTAGTAACTTGGAGAATAATATGCAATTTTTTTCCAAGTTACTAATACTGAATTCACATCTTCCATACAAAATATTTTCATGAATTTCTTCAGAAATCTTCCCTCATTTGTTATATTTTCCCTTCTAGGTACCCCAAATACATCCTCACTGTTCCAAATCAAGTTCTCACTCCCCACCTGTAAGTAATATTCCCTGCTGAAAGCTGATTATTTCTCCCAAATTTTTCTTAAGATCCATAACAAGCAGTTTAAGATGGAATATAAACACATGCCAGCATAATCATCCTTTGCTACAATAAATCCACTATTATCTTTTTCCCCCCTCTTTTATCATTATTGGCGCTCCTCCAGCTATTAGTATAAGTACTTCCTGTTTCATTTGCCCCTGGTATTTTACTGAATATCCATCCTGAATTCCTTTCTTTATCAAATTCACATGCTCACTTCTTTCCAAGCATATCTCCTGTAGCATTGCTATTTGCACTTTGCATTTCTTAATGTAATACAATGCTATTACTTTTTATCAATAACTGTGAGGCCATTCAAGTTCCAAAATAGCATGGATAGTCTAGCCATTATGATAAATTATCGATTCTCGGCTGGAGTTCCTTCTGTGCGGAGTCTGCATGTCCTACCTGCGGTCAACTGAAGTGAACTTTAAAAGACATGTAGGTAGGTGCATGAGTGTGTGTGTGTGTGCCTTCTGTGAAGGTTGGGTGCCAGGCTGGCAACTCGACACTGTAAAAATCCACTGCCATTTAATAGCGGACCAGTGCTCCGCTGTGGCGACCCCTAACCAGGAAAAGCCAAAAGACTTTTAAGATATATGATAACTTTTTTAAATGTCTATTTCCAGCTTTCCAGTTACATGCACCCACTAATGTTTGGCAAGGTGATCTTTTATACAACCCTTTCTTGTCATTTCAATTTGAACCTATGTCACATTTTGCAAAACATTTTGTTTTAATGAAAACCCTCAAACAAAAAAAATAAATCAAATACAGCCCCAGAACACCAACGTAACCTTTTAACTTACTCTCACAAAAATTTAAGTTATGCACTTACCATAACTATGCATTTGTGTTGACAAATTTTCATTCCTCCTGAACAGATGGGTTCGGATCCGATCCTTGGATCCAACTTGGACACTTTTCTTTCCCAATTCTAAATCCGACTCTCGAGTTCCTCCCTTTACCCATAATGTCCTTAAATCACTGCTTTACCCAAGATCAAGCTTGCTGTCTCTAAGCTATGTTCGAAAAAGGGTACTATATCCATAACACTAACAGAAAGAGATGTAATAGAACAGAACAGGGGAGCAGACAGGAACAATGCTTCCTGACAAACGCCATCAGGTCATTTTCAAAGCCATGGAAGGAGGAAGGTGGGTGGGGAGTTGAGGAAGAATGAAAATGGATAATACAGAAGCACAGTTATGGCAAGTACATGACTTAAATATCTGATGCTTTCATTTACATTCATTCCTCGATAGATGGGACAGAGTCCTCCAGCTACAGTAACCTTGGGTGGTCCTCATAGAAGGATGTTCTGGAGTACAGAAGAACCAATGTCTTTCAATTTCTGAAGATGATGTTCAATTTATAATGAGCTACAAATGTATGAGCTTTAGACCAAGTGGCAGCTGCACAAATATCATCAATGGAAGCTCTGGTCCAAAAAGCAGATGATGTAGCCTTTGGTAAGAACAAGCCTTTTAAGGAATACACATGAGAAATACAATCAGTTATCCATTTGGCTGTTGTAGTTTTTTGAGACAGGTCTACCCAGTTTGGTATTAGCAAAGAAAACAAACAACTGATCAGTCTTTCTAATTTCCTTTGTTCTATAGAAATGAAGTTGTCTATGTACATCTAAAGAATGAAGCATGCATTCTCCTTTGTGCTCAAATTTAAAAAGAAAACTGGCAAATTGATGACTTGACTGATATTTGCCTCTAACACCTTTGGGTTAGAAAGATGGATTTGTATGTAAGGCAACTCTGTCCTTATGGAAGATCAAATAAAGTGATTTTGAAGAAACTGCTTGCAGTTCAGAGACTCACCTTGCCAAAGTTATGGCTATGAAGAAAAACTGTTTTGCAAGAGAGAAATGTAAGGTTCGCTTTTGCAGAGGGTTCAAAGGGTGACTGTATTAGACTCTGTAAAACCAAAGTAAGATCCCAAGGTGGTACTGAGTCCATAACAGGTTATCTAAGTAAAAGATACCCTTAAGAAAAGACTTACACGTCATATATGATGCCAAAGGGAAAGCATGATCTCCAACATGAAAATTGGAAATGGCAGCCAATTGAACTTTAATAGTAGAAAAACTTGCTCCACTGTGGAAAAGAAATGTTAGAAATTCTAAATCAGCAGAATTTGGGGAGAAAATGATCCAAATCTCTTTGCTGAGCCAATAAGAAAAATCTCCTCCATTTACTTTTAAAAATCTTTCTTGTAGGCGGGGTTTCTGAGATGAAGAAATATTTTTTCAAACAGAGGAAAGCCTAGAATGTCTAGTCAGCAATAAATTGGAGAAACTATGTAGTCCAATTTGAGGCCTGAAATGTCAGATAGGCAAACCTGATGAATGTGAGATTAGATCTGGACTGGGTCAGTGTCCTTGAAAGAAGACATATTTAGATGACACCACAGTGAAACCTCTCACGTACAGGGGGTGCCAAAGGAAAATGAGTTGCTTGCTCATCTTCAAGCCTGAAAGCTTTCTGTGGAAGAGAATTTGGGGATTAATGGTAGGGAGATATAGGCATAAAGGAGACTGGGTAGTGTGGACTACAGCATCTCTTGGTGATGTCCTGAGGATTAGGGCAAAGAACCTGCTGTAGTTGTTGTTGGGAAGGAGCTGAATAGGTCAGTATGGCTGACCCCACTAGTGGAGACCTGGCTGCCACTGATTAAGAGACCCACTCATGAGGCATCAAGAAAATAGTTCCACACTGACCCTGTCTACTACGCTTTTTGATTTCTCCAGAATGTGCTCTGCTATAAAAGCAGTTAGATAGAGATTGCCCATTACTTAAACTCTCCTCTTCATGAAAGAAAGGTAGATCTAGTTCACCCTTGTTTGTTGATGTACCAGACCACAGACATATCATCCATATGAATAGCAACTGTCCCCAGAGGAAGAGTGTTCTGGAATGCCTGCAATGCTATTAGGACCCTCTCATCTCCAGGACATGTATATGCAAACTAGTCTCTCTAGGATCACATGCCTTGAAAAGTCCATCCCAAGTAATGCTCCCGCTTCAACTAGGAAGTGTCCGTAATCAGTAAGTTGCAAATTGGAGAGGAAAGATAAAGACGACAGCAGCAAAATCTCATTGGTTGGCTCCACCATACTAATGAGTCCTTACCAAACCCTGGACAGTTTTACTGATCTCAAATGATTCAATTAGTCAAATTTAAGGGTTGGTGTAGAATGGACCATTGCACTTGTAAAGTTTGAGAGTGAAGGATCCTCATATGAAAATAGGCTATTGGTAGCAAAATAATTGCATGTAGCTGATCCCAAAACTCTTAAGAATCAGGTAGCTGGGGAGAAAATGATGAGAAAGAACAAGTTGGCAAGTAAAGGAATTTCTGTTCTGTAGTGCATATGAGATTCACTGTGTCACGAGGTCACCACAAACTCAAGACTTATTTCTGCTTCAGGCTCCTATATACTTTTAAGACTTGTTCTAGCTGAAGTTTTGGATTTTGCAAGGAATTCTGTGACCACCTGAAGAGTATGAGTCAACTGGCTGTATCAATAGAAGCTTGGTTGATGATGGGGTGAGAAGCCAGTTGTCTAAATACAAAACACCCTGAATCATGCAGTCTTGGACAGGCTGCAGCCACTGCCATATACTTGTTGAACACCCTAGGGCCTGTGCTGAGACCAAGACGAGAGCCTCTGAACTGTTAATTACTATCTCCCAGCTGGAAATAAAGTAATCTTCAGGATCGTCTGTTCATTTCCTGTAAGGACAATGCGCGTCCTTCAGATCTACTCTAGCACATCAATCACATCTTTCCAGGTGCAATGGACTGAACCATGACTGCCAAATCTGGATTTCTTTGTAATTTATTTAGATAGCTATGATCCAGGATGGATCTCATGTCCCCTATTTTCTTTGTCACTAAAATGTAGACAACGGGTAAACTGGATCCTCTCTGTGGACTGGTGGGACCTCTTGGATGACATTTGGTGTAGCAGCTTTTTGAATTTCTAGGGCTGCTTATAGATTGATGGGTGGAACATCAGGAAATTTTGGTCATCACAGGAGGGTTTGAAAGAAAAAAACATATCACTCAGGATCGATTTTTGCATCTAATATTGCGCTTTTAGCAGTGGCTGTGCGAAACTTCTGGGTGCAAGTCAACATCCCAGGAATGTCTCAGAGAACAGTCAGACAACAACTCGGGAATCCAAAACAGGCTGCTGTGCAAACCAAGGCTGACCAAACAGTGCTGAAGTAGCCAGATTAAAAATGCTTAATCACCATACAGAAGATTTAGCACTTTCGTAAAAAACTTCATCAGAATCACCATGCACACTAAATAACACATATAAATACCCAATCCTTAATCCCATAATCCAATAAAATTACACCATCAATTTAAACACTTAAAATGCTTACAAAAATACCAACTGCTTAAAAATAATCCTTTTCACAGCCTGTAAATATATTGCAAGAACTAAAAATACCAAATTATCCTTACAGTATCAAAAGCATGAACTCAAAAATACATACACACCACACATATATGTGAGATTCTAAACTTGTACCTACATATAAACTTTGCAGAATTTACTCTACTGTGCTCATTTGATTTAACAGAACACATGTGATGAACAAACGCATATTTATATTGTGGTGCAGTGTTGGGATATTTTTAAGCAGCTATGTTTGTTACTGAGAATTTAATTGATGGTATAATTTATTGGATGTGTCAATTAAGGTTGAGTATTGCTATGTAGTATTTAGTGGTGCATGGTATTCTAATGATTTTTATGTCGTCTTCTGTGCTATAGACATGAAACCTGTCTACATTTCAGTGATGATGATTGCTTGTATCTGAACTACACACCTACCTGTTTTGGATTTAGTGAGCCGCTCTGGTTCTCTTTTGTGTTCTGTAGTTTTATTGCGCAGGAAGCATGCCCCGCTGGGATTGACTGAATGGTGTGGAGAAAATAACCAAGTGTGGGGCTTTTAACGGTTGTGGTTCAAGTTAACTGGGAAGGTTAACAATGCCAACATTTTAATTGTCGCATATCCAGTAAGAAAATTATACCCACAAACTCCTGCTTGTTTGGTCACTGCGGTCGAAACTAATGCTTGTAAGGTGCTTCAGGTGTTGAGCTGACTAATGTTTTCTAATAATTCCCCAACAATTAAATTAGCTCATAGGTCCCGTTTCTTTGAAAACTTGGTATTAATCCAGAGGCAGCCACTGAGATACAATAGTTTCTTTTAGAAAAAGAAATATTTTTCAAGTGTAAAGTTATAACTTGAAAATGCATACTGTATAGATGGAAGCTCCCCAATGGGGTCAAAAGCAGGTTGCCTTTTCACAGTACTTATTCAACTTTTTGCAGTACAGTATGAACTATTAGGGTACTGGTCAAAAAAATAATCAAAGATCGGTACCTGATCGTTGGTGGAGAGGCTCAACAATACAATTCATAATGATTTAATGTTTTGGAATACCAAAATTACTGTGTACTTCACTTTCAAAAAATTGAGTGGATATTAACAAAATTAAAAACAATAAAGGAAAAATTTGAAAAAGGGTTCCGTGGCTTAGGAGGAAGGGGCGTACCCCAAACCACCTTCAACCAACACAAATTGAGGATATTACCAGCATCCCCTCAATGGAGGGACCTTCTAGGCGAACAACCAGGCCATGTTCAAACCAAGTCACTAGGTGGAAACCAGAGTGAACAAGCCTCGGGAATCCAACGGATGAAATCAGAAACAAGTAGCAATGGTTACCTGTTCGCGTGATTATCATCAGGGAACCTCGGCGGGAAAGCACCTACAACTGGGGTGGTAACCCGATAGGAACTATGACTGTATGGATGTTTTTTCTGCTATTGAAGAGGGGTATCTATGACCTTGTTGAGGAGTTGTTAACTCTTGATTTTACCCATATATACAACTATAATGACTTTAAATTAATGATGAACATACATAGAAGCAATAAGTAGGGTGGTGTTTGTTCCTCATGAGTTCAAGGCGACCAAAATCTTATTGATTTGAAACGTTTCTTAAGGAGAGTGTCTTTTAAGTTTTGTTTAAAGAAGTCATATGGTCACGGGATGTTTAAAGTAAGTTTAACAATCCCTTTGCCTTTACATGATTATTTTGAAAAAACGCTGGTGGAGTATGGTTAAGTTAAGGATAAATGTTCCTCCGTGTATGACAATTTAGGTACCAGGAATGTGTGCTGTTGGTGAACTTTCAGAATAACAAGCAGCTCAGGAGGAGTTATAAGAAATAACAAGGGGTGGGGTAGTCATCATGGGCAAGGTAAATTATGTTAACAAAATGTACATCATGAAAACCCAACAACAGTATTGTATAGAAACCTCTTTGAGTTGTTCAACCTGGCTATAACATGATTTCTATCTGCGGATATGTTGGGATGAGAAAAATATCCCATGATGTGTGTGGGTTTTTCAGTCAAGCATCCAGTTGTACCATGTGTTTTGGTATCCCAAAATACATACGTACAAATAATCCACCTATGAGACCAACTGTTCAGTGCCAAAAGTCAAAATTTTACCTTAGAAATATGTTGATATTGTTAAAATGTTGTTTGGAATTTTTCGACCATATATGTAAGTTCCTGGGACTTTTCATGAAGATGAAAATGTTGGAATTTTTCTGAACAAATGTTTTATAATACAGATCATGGTAGAATTAACTATCTTCCTCATGAGGTAGAACAGAGTAGTTCACGATTTTCTTTGTGAATAACCTGTCCTTGATGTACTTTTATAATTAATGTTTTGGTATTATACATGGAACTGGTCTTAAGTACAATTTTGTGGATTTTGAGGACAGTATTTGAACAAAAAGGAGTAGATGGGGTGGCTTGTGCCCCATCTTTGCTAATATTATATTGTTTGACGGAAGAAACAGATTCTGTTTCCACTTTCAATTGTGAAACCATGGATTCTCTCCATTTTTATATGACATTTTTTATTGTGTGGGGATAGAACTGTTGATGAAATTGAGGTTCGCTAGTTTTTGAACTCACCTCTTACACAGGATTTTTCAATAGCAATTCTTCTTCCATCAATTATTTGGATGTTACAATTTCCAAGGAATTTGAGTAGCTTAAAGAAT